>NW_027364692.1:0-189368 GCF_046119375.1 Phyllobates terribilis
GCAATGCGGAGAAATTACTGTTTGTGCATTTACAATATTCATTGATTTTTTGCCATTGAAAAACGTCCAGAAATGATTGAAGCTACTGACTGAATGAAAGGAGCTGGCATCTCACTCTCTTTGAATCTTCTTTATCATGCTAAGAGGAGCAGGAAAAAGCAAAAAATTTCAGAATTGCACCTTGCAATGCGGAGAAATTACTGTTTGTGCATTTACAATATTCATTGATTTTTGCCATTGAAAAACGTCCAGAAATGATTGAAGCTACTGACTGAATGAAAGGAGCTGGCATCTCACTCTCTTTGAATCTTGTTTATCATGCTAAGAGGAGCAGGAAAACGCAAAAAATTTCAGAATTGCACCTTGCAATGAGGAGAAATTACTGTTTGTGCATTTACAATATTCATTGATTTTTGCCATTGAAAAACATCATGTTATTCATATACCAGAAATGATTGAAGCTACTGACTGAATGAAAGGAGCTGGCATCTCACTCTCTTTGAATCTTCTTTATCATGCTAAGAGGAGCAGGAAAAAGCAAAAAATTTCAGAATTGCACCTTGCAATGCGGAGAAATTACTGTTTGTGCATTTACAATATTCAATGATTTTTGCCATTGAAAAACGTCCAGAAATGATTGAAGCTACTGACTGAATGAAAGGAGCTGGCATCTCACTCTCTTTGAATCTTCTTTATCATGCTAAGAGGAGCAGGAAAAAGCAAAAAATTTCAGAATTGCACCTTGCAATGCGGAGAAATTACTGTTTGTGCATTTACAATATTCATTGATTTTTGCCATTGAAAAACATCATGTTATTCATATACCAGAAATGTTTGAAGCTACTGACTGAATGAAAGGAGCTGGCATCTCACTCTCTTTGAATCTTCTTTATCATGCTAAGAGGAGCAGGAAAAAGCAAAAAATTTCAGAATTGCACCTTGCAATGCGGAGAAATTACTCTTTGTGCATTTACAATATTCATTGATTTTTGCCATTGAAAAACGTCCAGAAATGATTGAAGCTACTGACTGAATGAAAGGAGCTGGCATCTCACTCTCTTTGAATCTTCTTTATCATGCTAAGAGGAGCAGGAAAAAGCAAAAAATTTCAGAATTGCACCTTGCAATGCGGAGAAATTACTGTTTGTGCATTTACAATATTCATTGATTTTTGCCATTGAAAAACATCATGTTATACATCCCAGAAATGATTGAAGCTACTGACTGAATGAAAGGAGCTGGCATCTCACTCTCTTTGAATCTTCTTTATCATGCTAAGAGGAGCAGGAAAAAGCAAAAAATTTCAGAATTGCACCTTGCAATGCGGAGAAATTACTGTTTGTGCATCTACAATATTCATTGATTTTTGCCATTGAAAAACATCATGTTATTCATATACCAGAAATGTTTGAAGCTACTGACTGAATGAAAGGAGCTGGCATCTCACTCTCTTTGAATCTTCCTTTATCATGCTAAGAGGAGCAGGAAAAAGCAAACAATTTCAGAATTGCACCTTGCAATGCGGAGAAATTACTGTTTGTGCATTTACAATATTCATTGATTTTTGCCAATGAAAAACGTCCAGAAATGATTGAAGCTACTGACTGAATGAAAGGAGCTGGCATCTCACTCTCTTTGAATCTTCTTTATCATGCTAAGAGGAGCAGGAAAAAGCAAAAAATTTCAGAATTGCACCTTGCAATGCGGAGAAATTACTGTTTGTGCATTTACAATATTCATTGATTTTTGCCATTGAAAAACATCATGTTATTCATATACCAGAAATGTTTGAAGCTACTGACTGAATGAAAGGAGCTGGCATCTCACTCTCTTTGAATCTTCTTTATCATGCTAAGAGGAGCAGGAAAAAGCAAAAAATTTCAGAATTGCACCTTGCAATGCGGAGAAATTACTGTTTGTGCATTTACAATATTCATTGATTTTTGCCATTGAAAAACGTCCAGAAATGATTGAAGCTACTGACTGAATGAAAGGAGCTGGCATCTCACTCTCTTTGAATCTTCTTTATCATGCTAAGAGGAGCAGGAAAAAGCAAAAAATTTCAGAATTGCACCTTGCAATGCGGAGAAATTACTGTTTGTGCATTTACAATATTCATTGATTTTTGCCATTGAAAAACATCATGTTATTCATATACCAGAAATGTTTGAAGCTACTGACTGAATGAAAGGAGCTGGCATCTCACTCTCTTTGAATCTTCTTTATCATGCTAAGAGGAGCAGGAAAAAGCAAAAAATTTCAGAATTGCACCTTGCAATGCGGAGAAATTACTCTTTGTGCATTTACAATATTCATTGATTTTTGCCATTGAAAAACATCATGTTATTCATATACCAGAAATGATTGAAGCTACTGACTGAATGAAAGGAGCTGGCATCTCACTCTCTTTGAATCTTCTTTATCATGCTAAGAGGAGCAGGAAAAAGCAAAAAATTTCAGAATTGCACCTTGCAATGCGGAGAAATTACTGTTTGTGCATTTACAATATTCATTGATTTTTGCCATTGAAAAATGTCCAGAAATGATTGAAGCTACTGACTGAATGAAAGGAGCTGGCATCTCACTCTCTTTGAATCTTCTTTATCATGCTAAGAGGAGCAGGAAAAAGCAAAAAATTTCAGAATTGCACCTTGCAATGCGGAGAAATTACTGTTTGTGCATTTACAATATTCATTGATTTTTGCCATTGAAAAACATCATGTTATTCATATACCAGAAATGTTTGAAGCTACTGACTGAATGAAAGGAGCTGGCATCTCACTCTCTTTGAATCTTCTTTATCATGCTAAGAGGAGCAGGAAAAAGCAAACAATTTCAGAATTGCACCTTGCAATGCGGAGAAATTACTGTTTGTGCATTTACAATATTCATTGATTTTTGCCAATGAAAAACGTCCAGAAATGATTGAAGCTACTGACTGAATGAAAGGAGCTGGCATCTCACTCTCTTTGAATCTTCTTTATCATGCTAAGAGGAGCAGGAAAAAGCAAAAAATTTCAGAATTGCACCTTGCAATGCGGAGAAATTACTGTTTGTGCATTTACAATATTCATTGATTTTTGCCATTGAAAAACATCATGTTATTCATATACCAGAAATGTTTGAAGCTACTGACTGAATGAAAGGAGCTGGCATCTCACTCTCTTTGAATCTTCTTTATCATGCTAAGAGGAGCAGGAAAAAGCAAAAAATTTCAGAATTGCACCTTGCAATGCGGAGAAATTACTGTTTGTGCATTTACAATATTCATTGATTTTTGCCATTGAAAAACGTCCAGAAATGATTGAAGCTACTGACTGAATGAAAGGAGCTGGCATCTCACTCTCTTTGAATCTTCTTTATCATGCTAAGAGGAGCAGGAAAAAGCAAAAAATTTCAGAATTGCACCTTGCAATGCGGAGAAATTACTGTTTGTGCATTTACAATATTCATTGATTTTTGCCATTGAAAAACATCATGTTATTCATATACCAGAAATGATTGAAGCTACTGACTGAATGAAAGGAGCTGGCATCTCACTCTCTTTGAATCTACTTTATCATGCTAAGAGGAGCAGGAAAAAGCAAAAAATTTCAGAATTGCACCTTGCAATGCGGAGAAATTACTGTTTGTGCATTTACAATATTCATTGATTTTTGCCATTGAAAAACATCATGTTATTCATATACCAGAAATGATTGAAGCTACTGACTGAATGAAAGGAGCTGGCATCTCACTCTCTTTGAATCTTCTTTATCATGCTAAGAGGAGCAGGAAAAAGCAAAAAATTTCAGAATTGCACCTTGCAATGCGGAGAAATTACTGTTTGTGCATTTACAATATTCATTGATTTTTGCCATTGAAAAACATCATGTTATTCATATACCAGAAATGATTGAAGCTACTGACTGAATGAAAGGAGCTGGCATCTCACTCTCTTTGAATCTTCTTTATCATGCTAAGAGGAGCAGGAAAAAGCAAAAAATTTCAGAATTGCACCTTGCAATGCGGAGAAATTACTGTTTGTGCATTTACAATATTCATTGATTTTTGCCATTGAAAAACATCATGTTTCCCAGAAATGATTGAAGCTACTGACTGAATGAAAGGAGCTGGCATCTCACTCTCTTTGAATCTTGTTTATCATGCTAAGAGGAGCAGGAAAAAGCAAAAAATTTCAGAATTGCACCTTGCAATGCGGAGAAATTACTGTTTGTGCATTTACAATATTCATTGATTTTTGCCATTGAAAAACGTCCAGAAATGATTGAAGCTACTGACTGAATGAAAGGAGCTGGCATCTCACTCTCTTTGAATCTTCTTTATCATGCTAAGAGGAGCAGGAAAAAGCAAAAAATTTCAGAATTGCACCTTGCAATGCGGAGAAATTACTGTTTGTGCATTTACAATATTCATTGATTTTTGCCATTGAAAAACATCATGTTATTCATATACCAGAAATGATTGAAGCTACTGACTGAATGAAAGGAGCTGGCATCTCACTCTCTTTGAATCTTCTTTATCATGCTAAGAGGAGCAGGAAAAAGCAAAAAATTTCAGAATTGCACCTTGCAATGCGGAGAAATTACTGTTTGTGCATTTACAATATTCATTGATTTTTGCCATTGAAAAACATCATGTTATTCATACACCAGAAATGTTTGAAGCTACTGACTGAATGAAAGGAGCTGGCATCTCACTCTCTTTGAATCTTCTTTATCATGCTAAGAGGAGCAGGAAAAAGCAAAAAATTTCAGAATTGCACCTTGCAATGCGGAGAAATTACTGTTTGTGCATTTACAATATTCATTGATTTTTGCCATTGAAAAACGTCCAGAAATGATTGAAGCTACTGACTGAATGAAAGGAGCTGGCATCTCACTCTCTTTGAATCTTGTTTATCATGCTAAGAGGAGCAGGAAAAAGCAAAAAATTTCAGAATTGCACCTTGCAATGCGGAGAAATTACTGTTTGTGCATTTACAATATTCATTGATTTTTGCCATTGAAAAACATCATGTTATTCATATACCAGAAATGTTTGAAGCTACTGACTGAATGAAAGGAGCTGGCATCTCACTCTCTTTGAATCTTCTTTATCATGCTAAGAGGAGCAGGAAAAAGCAAAAAATTTCAGAATTGCACCTTGCAATGCGGAGAAATTACTGTTTGTGCATTTACAATATTCATTGATTTTTGCCATTGAAAAACGTCCAGAAATGATAGAAGCTACTGACTGAATGAAAGGAGCTGGCATCTCACTCTCTTTGAATCTTGTTTATCATGCTAAGAGGAGCAGGAAAAAGCAAAAAATTTCAGAATTGCACCTTGCAATGCGGAGAAATTACTGTTTGTGCATTTACAATATTCATTGATTTTTGCCATTGAAAAACATCATGTTATTCATATACCAGAAATGATTGAAGCTACTGACTGAATGAAAGGAGCTGGCATCTCACTCTCTTTGAATCTTCTTTATCATGCTAAGAGGAGCAGGAAAAAGCAAAAAATTTCAGAATTGCACCTTGCAATGCGGAGAAATTACTGTTTGTGCATTTACAATATTCAATGATTTTTGCCATTGAAAAACGTCCAGAAATGATTGAAGCTACTGACTGAATGAAAGGAGCTGGCATCTCACTCTCTTTGAATCTTCTTTATCATGCTAAGAGGAGCAGGAAAAAGCAAAAAATTTCAGAATTGCACCTTGCAATGCGGAGAAATTACTGTTTGTGCATTTACAATATTCATTGATTTTTGCCATTGAAAAACATCATGTTATTCATATACCAGAAATGTTTGAAGCTACTGACTGAATGAAAGGAGCTGGCATCTCACTCTCTTTGAATCTTCTTTATCATGCTAAGAGGAGCAGGAAAAAGCAAAAAATTTCAGAATTGCACCTTGCAATGCGGAGAAATTACTGTTTGTGCATTTACAATATTCATTGATTTTTGCCATTGAAAAACGTCCAGAAATGATTGAAGCTACTGACTGAATGAAAGGAGCTGGCATCTCACTCTCTTTGAATCTTCTTTATCATGCTAAGAGGAGCAGGAAAAAGCAAAAAATTTCAGAATTGCACCTTGCAATGCGGAGAAATTACTGTTTGTGCATTTACAATATTCAATGATTTTTGCCATTGAAAAACGTCCAGAAATGATTGAAGCTACTGACTGAATGAAAGGAGCTGGCATCTCACTCTCTTTGAATCTTCTTTATCATGCTAAGAGGAGCAGGAAAAAGCAAAAAATTTCAGAATTGCACCTTGCAATGCGGAGAAATTACTGTTTGTGCATTTACAATATTCATTGATTTTTGCCATTGAAAAACATCATGTTATTCATATACCAGAAATGATTGAAGCTACTGACTGAATGAAAGGAGCTGGCATCTCACTCTCTTTGAATATTCTTTATCATGCTAAGAGGAGCAGGAAAAAGCAAAAAATTTCAGAATTGCACCTTGCAATGCGGAGAAATTACTGTTTGTGCATTTACAATATTCAATGATTTTTGCCATTGAAAAACGTCCAGAAATGATTGAAGCTACTGACTGAATGAAAGGAGCTGGCATCTCACTCTCTTTGAATCTTCTTTATCATGCTAAGAGGAGCAGGAAAAAGCAAAAAATTTCAGAATTGCACCTTGCAATGCGGAGAAATTACTGTTTGTGCATTTACAATATTCATTGATTTTTGCCATTGAAAAACATCATGTTATTCATATACCAGAAATGTTTGAAGCTACTGACTGAATGAAAGGAGCTGGCATCTCACTCTCTTTGAATCTTCTTTATCATGCTAAGAGGAGCAGGAAAAAGCAAAAAATTTCAGAATTGCACCTTGCAATGCGGAGAAATTACTCTTTGTGCATTTACAATATTCATTGATTTTTGCCATTGAAAAACGTCCAGAAATGATTGAAGCTACTGACTGAATGAAAGGAGCTGGCATCTCACTCTCTTTGAATCTTCTTTATCATGCTAAGAGGAGCAGGAAAAAGCAAAAAATTTCAGAATTGCACCTTGCAATGCGGAGAAATTACTGTTTGTGCATTTACAATATTCATTGATTTTTGCCATTGAAAAATGTCCAGAAATGATTGAAGCTACTGACTGAATGAAAGGAGCTGGCATCTCACTCTCTTTGAATCTTCTTTATCATGCTAAGAGGAGCAGGAAAAAGCAAAAAATTTCAGAATTGCACCTTGCAATGCGGAGAAATTACTGTTTGTGCATTTACAATATTCATTGATTTTTGCCATTGAAAAACATCATGTTATTCATATACCAGAAATGTTTGAAGCTACTGACTGAATGAAAGGAGCTGGCATCTCACTCTCTTTGAATCTTCTTTATCATGCTAAGAGGAGCAGGAAAAAGCAAAAAATTTCAGAATTGCACCTTGCAATGCGGAGAAATTACTGTTTGTGCATTTACAATATTCATTGATTTTTGCCATTGAAAAACGTCCAGAAATGATTGAAGCTACTGACTGAATGAAAGGAGCTGGCATCTCACTCTCTTTGAATCTTCTTTATCATGCTAAGAGGAGCAGGAAAAAGCAAAAAATTTCAGAATTGCACCTTGCAATGCGGAGAAATTACTGTTTGTGCATTTACAATATTCATTGATTTTTGCCATTGAAAAACATCATGTTATTCATATACCAGAAATGTTTGAAGCTACTGACTGAATGAAAGGAGCTGGCATCTCACTCTCTTTGAATCTTCTTTATCATGCAAAGAGGAGCAGGAAAAAGCAAAAAATTTCAGAATTGCACCTTGCAATGCGGAGAAATTACTGTTTGTGCATTTACAATATTCATTGATTTTTGCCATTGAAAAACGTCCAGAAATGATTGAAGCTACTGACTGAATGAAAGGAGCTGGCATCTCACTCTCTTTGAATCTTCTTTATCATGCTAAGAGGAGCAGGAAAAAGCAAAAAATTTCAGAATTGCACCTTGCAATGCGGAGAAATTACTGTTTGTGCATTTACAATATTCATTGATTTTTGCCATTGAAAAATGTCCAGAAATGATTGAAGCTACTGACTGAATGAAAGGAGCTGGCATCTCACTCTCTTTGAATCTTCTTTATCATGCTAAGAGGAGCAGGAAAAAGCAAAAAATTTCAGAATTGCACCTTGCAATGCGGAGAAATTACTGTTTGTGCATTTACAATATTCATTGATTTTTGCCATTGAAAAACATCATGTTATTCATATACCAGAAATGTTTGAAGCTACTGACTGAATGAAAGGAGCTGGCATCTCACTCTCTTTGAATCTTCTTTATCATGCTAAGAGGAGCAGGAAAAAGCAAAAAATTTCAGAATTGCACCTTGCAATGCGGAGAAATTACTGTTTGTGCATTTACAATATTCATTGATTTTTGCCATTGAAAAACGTCCAGAAATGATTGAAGCTACTGACTGAATGAAAGGAGCTGGCATCTCACTCTCTTTGAATCTTCTTTATCATGCTAAGAGGAGCAGGAAAAAGCAAAAAATTTCAGAATTGCACCTTGCAATGCGGAGAAATTACTGTTTGTGCATTTACAATATTCATTGATTTTTGCCATTGAAAAACATCATGTTATTCATATACCAGAAATGTTTGAAGCTACTGACTGAATGAAAGGAGCTGGCATCTCACTCTCTTTGAATCTTCTTTATCATGCAAAGAGGAGCAGGAAAAAGCAAAAAATTTCAGAATTGCACCTTGCAATGCGGAGAAATTACTGTTTGTGCATTTACAATATTCATTGATTTTTGCCATTGAAAAACGTCCAGAAATGATTGAAGCTACTGACTGAATGAAAGGAGCTGGCATCTCACTCTCTTTGAATCTTCTTTATCATGCTAAGAGGAGCAGGAAAAAGCAAAAAATTTCAGAATTGCACCTTGCAATGCGGAGAAATTACTGTTTGTGCATTTACAATATTCATTGATTTTTGCCATTGAAAAACATCATGTTATTCATATACCAGAAATGATTGAAGCTACTGACTGAATGAAAGGAGCTGGCATCTCACTCTCTTTGAATCTACTTTATCATGCTAAGAGGAGCAGGAAAAAGCAAAAAATTTCAGAATTGCACCTTGCAATGCGGAGAAATTACTGTTTGTGCATTTACAATATTCAATGATTTTTGCCATTGAAAAACGTCCAGAAATGATTGAAGCTACTGACTGAATGAAAGGAGCTGGCATCTCACTCTCTTTGAATCTTCTTTATCATGCTAAGAGGAGCAGGAAAAAGCAAAAAATTTCAGAATTGCACCTTGCAATGCGGAGAAATTACTGTTTGTGCATTTACAATATTCATTGATTTTTGCCATTGAAAAACATCATGTTATTCATATACCAGAAATGTTTGAAGCTACTGACTGAATGAAAGGAGCTGGCATCTCACTCTCTTTGAATCTTCTTTATCATGCTAAGAGGAGCAGGAAAAAGCAAAAAATTTCAGAATTGCACCTTGCAATGCGGAGAAATTACTGTTTGTGCATTTACAATATTCATTGATTTTTGCCATTGAAAAACATCATGTTATTCATATACCAGAAATGATTGAAGCTACGGACTGAATGAAAGGAGCTGGCATCTCACTCTCTTTGAATCTTCTTTATCATGCTAAGAGGAGCAGGAAAAAGCAAAAAAATTCAGAATTGCACCTTGCAATGCGGAGAAATTACTGTTTGTGCATTTACAATATTCAATGATTTTTGCCATTGAAAAACGTCCAGAAATGATTGAAGCTACTGACTGAATGAAAGGAGCTGGCATCTCACTCTCTTTGAATCTTCTTTATCATGCTAAGAGGAGCAGGAAAAAGCAAAAAATTTCAGAATTGCACCTTGCAATGCGGAGAAATTACTGTTTGTGCATTTACAATATTCATTGATTTTTGCCATTGAAAAACATCATGTTATTCATATACCAGAAATGTTTGAAGCTACTGACTGAATGAAAGGAGCTGGCATCTCACTCTCTTTGAATCTTCTTTATCATGCTAAGAGGAGCAGGAAAAAGCAAAAAATTTCAGAATTGCACCTTGCAATGCGGAGAAATTACTCTTTGTGCATTTACAATATTCATTGATTTTTGCCATTGAAAAACGTCCAGAAATGATTGAAGCTACTGACTGAATGAAAGGAGCTGGCATCTCACTCTCTTTGAATCTTCTTTATCATGCTAAGAGGAGCAGGAAAAAGCAAAAAATTTCAGAATTGCACCTTGCAATGCGGAGAAATTACTGTTTGTGCATTTACAATATTCATTGATTTTTGCCATTGAAAAATGTCCAGAAATGATTGAAGCTACTGACTGAATGAAAGGAGCTGGCATCTCACTCTCTTTGAATCTTCTTTATCATGCTAAGAGGAGCAGGAAAAAGCAAAAAATTTCAGAATTGCACCTTGCAATGCGGAGAAATTACTGTTTGTGCATTTACAATATTCATTGATTTTTGCCATTGAAAAACATCATGTTATTCATATACCAGAAATGTTTGAAGCTACTGACTGAATGAAAGGAGCTGGCATCTCACTCTCTTTGAATCTTCTTTATCATGCTAAGAGGAGCAGGAAAAAGCAAAAAATTTCAGAATTGCACCTTGCAATGCGGAGAAATTACTGTTTGTGCATTTACAATATTCATTGATTTTTGCCATTGAAAAACGTCCAGAAATGATTGAAGCTACTGACTGAATGAAAGGAGCTGGCATCTCACTCTCTTTAAATCTTCTTTATCATGCTAAGAGGAGCAGGAAAAAGCAAAAAATTTCAGAATTGCACCTTGCAATGCGGAGAAATTACTGTTTGTGCATTTACAATATTCATTGATTTTTGCCATTGAAAAACATCATGTTATTCATATACCAGAAATGTTTGAAGCTACTGACTGAATGAAAGGAGCTGGCATCTCACTCTCTTTGAATCTTCTTTATCATGCTAAGAGGAGCAGGAAAAAGCAAAAAATTTCAGAATTGCACCTTGCAATGCGGAGAAATTACTGTTTGTGCATTTACAATATTCATTGATTTTTGCCATTGAAAAACGTCCAGAAATGATTGAAGCTACTGACTGAATGAAAGGAGCTGGCATCTCACTCTCTTTGAATCTTCTTTATCATGCTAAGAGGAGCAGGAAAAAGCAAAAAATTTCAGAATTGCACCTTGCAATGCGGAGAAATTACTGTTTGTGCATTTACAATATTCATTGATTTTTGCCATTGAAAAACATCATGTTATTCATATACCAGAAATGATTGAAGCTACTGACTGAATGAAAGGAGCTGGCATCTCACTCTCTTTGAATCTACTTTATCATGCTAAGAGGAGCAGGAAAAAGCAAAAAATTTCAGAATTGCACCTTGCAATGCGGAGAAATTACTGTTTGTGCATTTACAATATTCAATGATTTTTGCCATTGAAAAACGTCCAGAAATGATTGAAGCTACTGACTGAATGAAAGGAGCTGGCATCTCACTCTCTTTGAATCTTCTTTATCATGCTAAGAGGAGCAGGAAAAAGCAAAAAATTTCAGAATTGCACCTTGCAATGCGGAGAAATTACTGTTTGTGCATTTACAATATTCATTGATTTTTGCCATTGAAAAACATCATGTTATTCATATACCAGAAATGTTTGAAGCTACTGACTGAATGAAAGGAGCTGGCATCTCACTCTCTTTGAATCTTCTTTATCATGCTAAGAGGAGCAGGAAAAAGCAAAAAATTTCAGAATTGCACCTTGCAATGCGGAGAAATTACTGTTTGTGCATTTACAATATTCATTGATTTTTGCCATTGAAAAACGTCCAGAAATGATTGAAGCTACTGACTGAATGAAAGGAGCTGGCATCTCACTCTCTTTGAATCTTGTTTATCATGCTAAGAGGAGCAGGAAAAAGCAAAAAATTTCAGAATTGCACCTTGCAATGCGGAGAAATTACTGTTTGTGCATTTACAATATTCATTGATTTTTGCCATTGAAAAACGTCCAGAAATGATTGAAGCTACTGACTGAATGAAAGGAGCTGGCATCTCACTCTCTTTGAATCTTCTTTATCATGCTAAGAGGAGCAGGAAAAAGCAAAAAATTTCAGAATTGCACCTTGCAATGCGGAGAAATTACTGTTTGTGCATTTACAATATTCATTGATTTTTGCCATTGAAAAACGTCCAGAAATGATTGAAGCTACTGACTGAATGAAAGGAGCTGGCATCTCACTCTCTTTGAATCTTCTTTATCATGCTAAGAGGAGCAGGAAAAAGCAAAAAATTTCAGAATTGCACCTTGCAATGCGGAGAAATTACTGTTTGTGCATTTACAATATTCATTGATTTTTGCCATTGAAAAACATCATGTTATTCATACACCAGAAATGTTTGAAGCTACTGACTGAATGAAAGGAGCTGGCATCTCACTCTCTTTGAATCTTCTTTATCATGCTAAGAGGAGCAGGAAAAAGCAAAAAATTTCAGAATTGCACCTTGCAATGCGGAGAAATTACTGTTTGTGCATTTACAATATTCATTGATTTTTGCCATTGAAAAACGTCCAGAAATGATTGAAGCTACTGACTGAATGAAAGGAGCTGGCATCTCACTCTCTTTGAATCTTGTTTATCATGCTAAGAGGAGCAGGAAAAAGCAAAAAATTTCAGAATTGCACCTTGCAATGCGGAGAAATTACTGTTTGTGCATTTACAATATTCATTGATTTTTGCCATTGAAAAACATCATGTTATTCATATACCAGAAATGTTTGAAGCTACTGACTGAATGAAAGGAGCTGGCATCTCACTCTCTTTGAATCTTCTTTATCATGCTAAGAGGAGCAGGAAAAAGCAAAAAATTTCAGAATTGCACCTTGCAATGCGGAGAAATTACTGTTTGTGCATTTACAATATTCATTGATTTTTGCCATTGAAAAACGTCCAGAAATGATAGAAGCTACTGACTGAATGAAAGGAGCTGGCATCTCACTCTCTTTGAATCTTGTTTATCATGCTAAGAGGAGCAGGAAAAAGCAAAAAATTTCAGAATTGCACCTTGCAATGCGGAGAAATTACTGTTTGTGCATTTACAATATTCATTGATTTTTGCCATTGAAAAACATCATGTTATTCATATACCAGAAATGATTGAAGCTACTGACTGAATGAAAGGAGCTGGCATCTCACTCTCTTTGAATCTTCTTTATCATGCTAAGAGGAGCAGGAAAAAGCAAAAAATTTCAGAATTGCACCTTGCAATGCGGAGAAATTACTGTTTGTGCATTTACAATATTCAATGATTTTTGCCATTGAAAAACGTCCAGAAATGATTGAAGCTACTGACTGAATGAAAGGAGCTGGCATCTCACTCTCTTTGAATCTTCTTTATCATGCTAAGAGGAGCAGGAAAAAGCAAAAAATTTCAGAATTGCACCTTGCAATGCGGAGAAATTACTGTTTGTGCATTTACAATATTCATTGATTTTTGCCATTGAAAAACATCATGTTATTCATATACCAGAAATGTTTGAAGCTACTGACTGAATGAAAGGAGCTGGCATCTCACTCTCTTTGAATCTTCTTTATCATGCTAAGAGGAGCAGGAAAAAGCAAAAAATTTCAGAATTGCACCTTGCAATGCGGAGAAATTACTGTTTGTGCATTTACAATATTCATTGATTTTTGCCATTGAAAAACGTCCAGAAATGATTGAAGCTACTGACTGAATGAAAGGAGCTGGCATCTCACTCTCTTTGAATCTTCTTTATCATGCTAAGAGGAGCAGGAAAAAGCAAAAAATTTCAGAATTGCACCTTGCAATGCGGAGAAATTACTGTTTGTGCATTTACAATATTCATTGATTTTTGCCATTGAAAAACATCATGTTATTCATATACCAGAAATGATTGAAGCTACTGACTGAATGAAAGGAGCTGGCATCTCACTCTCTTTGAATCTACTTTATCATGCTAAGAGGAGCAGGAAAAAGCAAAAAATTTCAGAATTGCACCTTGCAATGCGGAGAAATTACTGTTTGTGCATTTACAATATTCAATGATTTTTGCCATTGAAAAACGTCCAGAAATGATTGAAGCTACTGACTGAATGAAAGGAGCTGGCATCTCACTCTCTTTGAATCTTCTTTATCATGCTAAGAGGAGCAGGAAAAAGCAAAAAATTTCAGAATTGCACCTTGCAATGCGGAGAAATTACTGTTTGTGCATTTACAATATTCATTGATTTTTGCCATTGAAAAACATCATGTTATTCATATACCAGAAATGTTTGAAACTACTGACTGAATGAAAGGAGCTGGCATCTCACTCTCTTTGAATCTTCTTTATCATGCTAAGAGGAGCAGGAAAAAGCAAAAAATTTCAGAATTGCACCTTGCAATGCGGAGAAATTACTCTTTGTGCATTTACAATATTCATTGATTTTTGCCATTGAAAACGTCCAGAAATGATTGAAGCTACTGACTGAATGAAAGGAGCTGGCATCTCACTCTCTTTGAATCTTCTTTATCATGCTAAGAGGAGCAGGAAAAAGCAAAAAATTTCAGAATTGCACCTTGCAATGCGGAGAAATTACTGTTTGTGCATTTACAATATTCATTGATTTTTGCCATTGAAAAACGTCCAGAAATGATTGAAGCTACTGACTGAATGAAAGGAGCTGGCATCTCACTCTCTTTGAATCTTGTTTATCATGCTAAGAGGAGCAGGAAAACGCAAAAAATTTCAGAATTGCACCTTGCAATGCGGAGAAATTACTGTTTGTGCATTTACAATATTCATTGATTTTTGCCATTGAAAAACATCATGTTATTCATATACCAGAAATGATTGAAGCTACTGACTGAATGAAAGGAGCTGGCATCTCACTCTCTTTGAATCTTCTTTATCATGCTAAGAGGAGCAGGAAAAAGCAAAAAATTTCAGAATTGCACCTTGCAATGCGGAGAAATTACTGTTTGTGCATTTACAATATTCAATGATTTTTGCCATTGAAAAATGTCCAGAAATGATTGAAGCTACTGACTGAATGAAAGGAGCTGGCATCTCACTCTCTTTGAATCTTCTTTATCATGCTAAGAGGAGCAGGAAAAAGCAAAAAATTTCAGAATTGCACCTTGCAATGCGGAGAAATTACTGTTTGTGCATTTACAATATTCATTGATTTTTGTCATTGAAAAACGTCCAGAAATGATTGAAGCTACTGACTGAATGAAAAGAGCTGGCATCTCACTCTCTTTGAATCTTGTTTATCATGCTAAGAGGAGCAGGAAAAAGCAAAAAATTTCAGAATTGCACCTTGCAATGCGGAGAAATTACTGTTTGTGCATTTACAATATTCATTGATTTTTGCCATTGAAAAACGTCCAGAAATGATTGAAGCTACTTACTGAATGAAAGGAGCTGGCATTTCATTCTCTTTGAATCTTCTTTATCATGCTAAGAGGAGCAGGAAAAAGCAAAAAATTTCAGAATTGCACCTTGCAATGCGGAGAAATTACTGTTTGTGCATTTACAATATTCATTGATTTTTGCCATTGAAAAACATCATGTTATTCATATACCAGAAATGTTTGAAGCTACTGACTGAATGAAAGGAGCTGGCATCTCACTCTCTTTGAATCTTCTTTATCATGCTAAGAGGAGCAGGAAAAAGCAAAAAATTTCAGAATTGCACCTTGCAATGCGGAGAAATTACTGTTTGTGCATTTACAATATTCATTGATTTTTGCCATTGAAAAACGTCCAGAAATGATTGAAGCTACTGACTGAATGAAAGGAGCTGGCATCTCACTCTCTTTGAATCTTCTTTATCATGCTAAGAGGAGCAGGAAAAAGCAAAAAATTTCAGAATTGCACCTTGTAATGCGGAGAAATTACTGTTTGTGCATTTACAATATTCATTGATTTTTGCCATTGAAAAACATCATGTTATTCATATACCAGAAATGTTTGAAGCTACTGACTGAATGAAAGGAGCTGGCATCTCACTCTCTTTGAATCTTCTTTATCATGCTAAGAGGAGCAGGAAAAAGCAAAAAATTTCAGAATTGCACCTTGCAATGCGGAGAAATTACTGTTTGTGCATTTACAATATTCATTGATTTTTGCCATTGAAAAACGTCCAGAAATGATTGAAGCTACTGACTGAATGAAAGGAGCTGGCATCTCACTCTCTTTGAATCTTGTTTATCATGCTAAGAGGAGCAGGAAAAAGCAAAAAATTTCAGAATTGCACCTTGCAATGCGGAGAAATTACTGTTTGTGCATTTACAATATTCATTGATTTTTGCCATTGAAAAACGTCCAGAAATGATTGAAGCTACTGACTAAATGAAAGGAGCTGGCATCTCACTCTCTTTGAATCTTCTTTATCATGCTTAGAGGAGCAGGAAAAAGCAAAAAATTTCAGAATTGCACCTTGCAATGCGGAGAAATTACTGTTTGTGCATTTACAATATTCAATGATTTTTGCCATTGAAAAACGTCCAGAAATGATTGAAGCTACTGACTGAATGAAAGGAGCTGGCATCTCACTCTCTTTGAATCTTCTTTATCATGCTAAGAGGAGCAGGAAAAAGCAAAAAATTTCAGAATTGCACCTTGCAATGCGGAGAAATTACTGTTTGTGCATTTACAATATTCATTGATTTTTGCCATTGAAAAACATCATGTTATTCATATACCAGAAATGTTTGAAGCTACTGACTGAATGAAAGGAGCTGGCATCTCACTCTCTTTGAATCTTCTTTATCATGCTAAGAGGAGCAGGAAAAAGCAAAAAATTTCAGAATTGCACCTTGCAATGCGGAGAAATTACTCTTTGTGCATTTACAATATTCATTGATTTTTGCCATTGAAAAACGTCCAGAAATGATTAAAGCTACTGACTGAATGAAAGGAGCTGGCATCTCACTCTCTTTGAATCTTGTTTATCATGCTAAGAGGAGCAGGAAAAAGCAAAAAATTTCAGAATTGCACCTTGCAATGCGGAGAAATTACTGTTTGTGCATTTACAATATTCATTGATTTTTGCCATTGAAAAACGTCCAGAAATGATTAAAGCTACTGACTGAATGAAAGGAGCAGGCATCTCACTCTCTTTGAATCTTCTTTATCATGCTAAGAGGAGCAGGAAAAAGCAAAAAATTTCAGAATTGCACCTTGCAATGCGGAGAAATTACTGTTTGTGCATTTACAATATTCATTGATTTTTGCCATTGAAAAACATCATGTTATTCATATACCAGAAATGATTGAAGCTACTGACTGAATGAAAGGAGCTGGCATCTCACTCTCTTTGAATCTTCTTTATCATGCTAAGAGGAGCAGGAAAAAGCAAAAAAATTCAGAATTGCACCTTGCAATGCGGAGAAATTACTGTTTGTGCATTTACAATATTCAATGATTTTTGCCATTGAAAAACGTCCAGAAATGATTGAAGCTACTGACTGAATGAAAGGAGCTGGCATCTCACTCTCTTTGAATCTACTTTATCATGCTAAGATGAGCAGGAAAAAGCAAAAAATTTCAGAATTGCACCTTGCAATGCGGAGAAATTACTGTTTGTGCATTTACAATATTCAATGATTTTTGCCATTGAAAAACGTCCAGAAATGATTGAAGCTACTGACTGAATGAAAGGAGCTGGCATCTCACTCTCTTTGAATCTTCTTTATCATGCTAAGAGGAGCAGGAAAAAGCAAAAAATTTCAGAATTGCACCTTGCAATGCGGAGAAATTACTGTTTGTGCATTTACAATATTCATTGATTTTTGCCATTGAAAAACATCATGTTATTCATATACCAGAAATGTTTGAAACTACTGACTGAATGAAAGGAGCTGGCATCTCACTCTCTTTGAATCTTCTTTATCATGCTAAGAGGAGCAGGAAAAAGCAAAAAATTTCAGAATTGCACCTTGCAATGCGGAGAAATTACTCTTTGTGCATTTACAATATTCATTGATTTTTGCCATTGAAAACGTCCAGAAATGATTGAAGCTACTGACTGAATGAAAGGAGCTGGCATCTCACTCTCTTTGAATCTTCTTTATCATGCTAAGAGGAGCAGGAAAAAGCAAAAAATTTCAGAATTGCACCTTGCAATGCGGAGAAATTACTGTTTGTGCATTTACAATATTCATTGATTTTTGCCATTGAAAAACGTCCAGAAATGATTGAAGCTACTGACTGAATGAAAGGAGCTGGCATCTCACTCTCTTTGAATCTTGTTTATCATGCTAAGAGGAGCAGGAAAACGCAAAAAATTTCAGAATTGCACCTTGCAATGCGGAGAAATTACTGTTTGTGCATTTACAATATTCATTGATTTTTGCCATTGAAAAACATCATGTTATTCATATACCAGAAATGATTGAAGCTACTGACTGAATGAAAGGAGCTGGCATCTCACTCTCTTTGAATCTTCTTTATCACGCTAAGAGGAGCAGGAAAAAGCAAAAAATTTCAGAATTGCACCTTGCAATGCGGAGAAATTACTGTTTGTGCATTTACAATATTCAATGATTTTTGCCATTGAAAAATGTCCAGAAATGATTGAAGCTACTGACTGAATGAAAGGAGCTGGCATCTCACTCTCTTTGAATCTTCTTTATCATGCTAAGAGGAGCAGGAAAAAGCAAAAAATTTCAGAATTGCACCTTGCAATGCGGAGAAATTACTGTTTGTGCATTTACAATATTCATTGATTTTTGTCATTGAAAAACGTCCAGAAATGATTGAAGCTACTGACTGAATGAAAAGAGCTGGCATCTCACTCTCTTTCAATCTTGTTTATCATGCTAAGAGGAGCAGGAAAAAGCAAAAAATTTCAGAATTGCACCTTGCAATGCGGAGAAATTACTGTTTGTGCATTTACAATATTCATTGATTTTTGCCATTGAAAAACGTCCAGAAATGATTGAAGCTACTTACTGAATGAAAGGAGCTGGCATTTCATTCTCTTTGAATCTTCTTTATCATGCTAAGAGGAGCAGGAAAAAGCAAAAAATTTCAGAATTGCACCTTGCAATGCGGAGAAATTACTGTTTGTGCATTTACAATATTCATTGATTTTTGCCATTGAAAAACATCATGTTATTCATATACCAGAAATGTTTGAAGCTACTGACTGAATGAAAGGAGCTGGCATCTCACTCTCTTTGAATCTTCTTTATCATGCTAAGAGGAGCAGGAAAAAGCAAAAAATTTCAGAATTGCACCTTGCAATGCGGAGAAATTACTGTTTGTGCATTTACAATATTCATTGATTTTTGCCATTGAAAAACGTCCAGAAATGATTGAAGCTACTGACTGAATGAAAGGAGCTGGCATCTCACTCTCTTTGAATCTTCTTTATCATGCTAAGAGGAGCAGGAAAAAGCAAAAAATTTCAGAATTGCACCTTGTAATGCGGAGAAATTACTGTTTGTGCATTTACAATATTCATTGATTTTTGCCATTGAAAAACATCATGTTATTCATATACCAGAAATGTTTGAAGCTACTGACTGAATGAAAGGAGCTGGCATCTCACTCTCTTTGAATCTTCTTTATCATGCTAAGAGGAGCAGGAAAAAGCAAAAAATTTCAGAATTGCACCTTGCAATGCGGAGAAATTACTGTTTGTGCATTTACAATATTCATTGATTTTTGCCATTGAAAAACGTCCAGAAATGATTGAAGCTACTGACTGAATGAAAGGAGCTGGCATCTCACTCTCTTTGAATCTTGTTTATCATGCTAAGAGGAGCAGGAAAAAGCAAAAAATTTCAGATTTGCACCTTGCAATGCGGAGAAATTACTGTTTGTGCATTTACAATATTCATTGATTTTTGCCATTGAAAAACGTCCAGAAATGATTGAAGCTACTGACTGAATGAAAGGAGCTGGCATCTCACTCTCTTTGAATCTTCTTTATCATGCTTAGAGGAGCAGGAAAAAGCAAAAAATTTCAGAATTGCACCTTGCAATGCGGAGAAATTACTGTTTGTGCATTTACAATATTCAATGATTTTTGCCATTGAAAAACGTCCAGAAATGATTGAAGCTACTGACTGAATGAAAGGAGCTGGCATCTCACTCTCTTTGAATCTTCTTTATCATGCTAAGAGGAGCAGGAAAAAGCAAAAAATTTCAGAATTGCACCTTGCAATGCGGAGAAATTACTGTTTGTGCATTTACAATATTCATTGATTTTTGCCATTGAAAAACATCATGTTATTCATATACCAGAAATGTTTGAAGCTACTGACTGAATGAAAGGAGCTGGCATCTCACTCTCTTTGAATCTTCTTTATCATGCTAAGAGGAGCAGGAAAAAGCAAAAAATTTCAGAATTGCACCTTGCAATGCGGAGAAATTACTCTTTGTGCATTTACAATATTCATTGATTTTTGCCATTGAAAAACGTCCAGAAATGATTAAAGCTACTGACTGAATGAAAGGAGCTGGCATCTCACTCTCTTTGAATCTTGTTTATCATGCTAAGAGGAGCAGGAAAAAGCAAAAAATTTCAGAATTGCACCTTGCAATGCGGAGAAATTACTGTTTGTGCATTTACAATATTCATTGATTTTTGCCATTGAAAAACGTCCAGAAATGATTAAAGCTACTGACTGAATGAAAGGAGCTGGCATCTCACTCTCTTTGAATCTTCTTTATCATGCTAAGAGGAGCAGGAAAAAGCAAAAAATTTCAGAATTGCACCTTGCAATGCGGAGAAATTACTGTTTGTGCATTTACAATATTCATTGATTTTTGCCATTGAAAAACATCATGTTATTCATATACCAGAAATGATTGAAGCTACTGACTGAATGAAAGGAGCTGGCATCTCACTCTCTTTGAATCTTCTTTATCATGCTAAGAGGAGCAGGAAAAAGCAAAAAAATTCAGAATTGCACCTTGCAATGCGGAGAAATTACTGTTTGTGCATTTACAATATTCAATGATTTTTGCCATTGAAAAACGTCCAGAAATGATTGAAGCTACTGACTGAATGAAAGGAGCTGGCATCTCACTCTCTTTGAATCTTCTTTATCATGCTAAGAGGAGCAGGAAAAAGCAAAAAATTTCAGAATTGCACCTTGCAATGCGCAGAAATTACTGTTTGTGCATTTACAATATTCATTGATTTTTGTCATTGAAAAACGTCCAGAAATGATTGAAGCTACTGACTGAATGAAAAGAGCTGGCATCTCACTCTCTTTGAATCTTGTTTATCATGCTAAGAGGAGCAGGAAAAAGCAAAAAATTTCAGAATTGCACCTTGCAATGCGGAGAAATTACTGTTTGTGCATTTACAATATTCATTGATTTTTGCCATTGAAAAACATCATGTTATTCATATACCAGAAATGTTTGAAGCTACTGACTGAATGAAAGGAGCTGGCATCTCACTCTCTTTGAATCTTCTTTATCATGCTAAGAGGAGCAGGAAAAAGCAAAAAATTTCAGAATTGCACCTTGCAATGCGGAGAAATTACTGTTTGTGCATTTACAATATTCATTGATTTTTGCCATTGAAAAACGTCCAGAAATGATTGAAGCTACTGACTGAATGAAAGGAGCTGGCATCTCACTCCCTTTGAATCTTCTTTATCATGCTAAGAGGAGCAGGAAAAAGCAAAAAATTTCAGAATTGCACCTTGCAATGCGGAGAAATTACTGTTTGTGCATTTACAATATTCATTGATTTTTGCCATTGAAAAACATCATGTTATTCATATACCAGAAATGTTTGAAGCTACTGACTGAATGAAAGGAGCTGGCATCTCACTCTCTTTGAATCTTCTTTATCATGCTAAGAGGAGCAGGAAAAAGCAAAAAATTTCAGAATTGCACCTTGCAATGCGGAGAAATTACTGTTTGTGCATTTACAATATTCATTGATTTTTGCCATTGAAAAACGTCCAGAAATGATTGAAGCTACTGACTGAATGAAAGGAGCTGGCATCTCACTCTCTTTGAATCTTGTTTATCATGCTAAGAGGAGCAGGAAAAAGCAAAAAATTTCAGAATAGCACCTTGCAATGCGGAGAAATTACTGTTTGTGCATTTACAATATTCATTGATTTTTGCCATTGAAAAACGTCCAGAAATGATTGAAGCTACTGACTGAATGAAAGGAGCTGGCATCTCACTCTCTTTGAATCTTCTTTATCATGCTTAGAGGAGCAGGAAAAAGCAAAAAATTTCAGAATTGCACCTTGCAATGCGGAGAAATTACTGTTTGTGCATTTACAATATTCAATGATTTTTGCCATTGAAAAACGTCCAGAAATGATTGATGCTACTGACTGAATGAAAGGAGCTGGCATCTCACTCTCTTTGAATCTTCTTTATCATGCTAAGAGGAGCAGGAAAAAGCAAAAAATTTCAGAATTGCACCTTGCAATGCGGAGAAATTACTGTTTGTGCATTTACAATATTCATTGATTTTTGCCATTGAAAAACATCATGTTATTCATATACCAGAAATGTTTGAAGCTACTGACTGAATGAAAGGAGCTGGCATCTCACTCTCTTTGAATCTTCTTTATCATGCTAAGAGGAGCAGGAAAAAGCAAAAAATTTCAGAATTGCACCTTGCAATGCGGAGAAATTACTCTTTGTGCATTTACAATATTCATTGATTTTTGCCATTGAAAAACGTCCAGAAATGATTAAAGCTACTGACTGAATGAAAGGAGCTGGCATCTCACTCTCTTTGAATCTTCTTTATCATGCTAAGAGGAGCAGGAAAAATCAAAAAATTTCAGAATTGCACCTTGCAATGCGGAGAAATTACTGTTTGTGCATTTACAATATTCATTGATTTTTGCCATTGAAAAACGTCCAGAAATGATTGAAGCTACTGACTGAATGAAAGGAGCTGGCATCTCACTCTCTTTGAATCTTCTTTATCATGCTAAGAGGAGCAGGAAAAAGCAAAAAATTTCAGAATTGCACCTTGCAATGCGGAGAAATTACTGTTTGTGCATTTACAATATTCATTGATTTTTGCCATTGAAAAACATCATGTTATTCATATACCAGAAATGTTTGAAGCTACTGACTGAATGAAAGGAGCTGGCATCTCACTCTCTTTGAATCTTCTTTATCATGCTAAGAGGAGCAGGAAAAAGCAAAAAATTTCAGAATTGCACCTTGCAATGCGGAGAAATTACTCTTTGTGCATTTACAATATTCATTGATTTTTGCCATTGAAAAACGTCCAGAAATGATTAAAGCTACTGACTGAATGAAAGGAGCTGGCATCTCACTCTCTTTGAATCTTGTTTATCATGCTAAGAGGAGCAGGAAAAAGCAAAAAATTTCAGAATTGCACCTTGCAATGCGGAGAAATTACTGTTTGTGCATTTACAATATTCATTGATTTTTGCCATTGAAAAACGTCCAGAAATGATTGAAGCTACTGACTGAATGAAAGGAGCTGGCATCTCACTCTCTTTGAATCTTCTTTATCATGCTAAGAGGAGCAGGAAAAAGCAACAAATTTCAGAATTGCACCTTGCAATGCGGAGAAATTACTGTTTGTGCATTTACAATATTCATTGATTTTTGCCATTGAAAAACATCATGTTATTCATATACCAGAAATGATTGAAGCTACTGACTGAATGAAAGGAGCTGGCATCTCACTCTCTTTGAATCTTCTTTATCATGCTAAGAGGAGCAGGAAAAAGCAAAAAATTTCAGAATTGCACCTTGCAATGCGGAGAAATTACTGTTTGTGCATTTACAATATTCAATGATTTTTGCCATTGAAAAACGTCCAGAAATGATTGAAGCTACTGACTGAATGAAAGGAGCTGGCATCTCACTCTCTTTGAATCTTCTTTATCATGCTAAGAGGAGCAGGAAAAAGCAAAAAATTTCAGAATTGCACCTTGCAATGCGCAGAAATTACTGTTTGTGCATTTACAATATTCATTGATTTTTGCCATTGAAAAACGTCCAGAAATGATTGAAGCTACTGACTGAATGAAAGGAGCTGGCATCTCACTCTCTTTGAATCTTCTTTATCATGCTAAGAGGAGCAGGAAAAAGCAAAAAATTTCAGAATTGCACCTTGCAATGCGGAGAAATTACTGTTTGTGCATTTACAATATTCATTGATTTTTGCCATTGAAAAACATCATGTTATTCATATACCAGAAATGATTGAAGCTACTGACTGAATGAAAGGAGCTGGCATCTCACTCTCTTTGAATCTTCTTTATCATGCTAAGAGGAGCAGGAAAAAGCAAAAAATTTCAGAATTGCACCTTGCAATGCGGAGAAATTACTGTTTGTGCATTTACAATATTCAATGATTTTTGCCATTGAAAAACGTCCAGAAATGATTGAAGCTACTGACTGAATGAAAGGAGCTGGCATCTCACTCTCTTTGAATCTTCTTTATCATGCTAAGAGGAGCAGGAAAAAGCAAAAAATTTCAGAATTGCACCTTGCAATGCGGAGAAATTACTGTTTGTGCATTTACAATATTCATTGATTTTTGCCATTGAAAAAGATCATGTTATTCATATACCAGAAATGTTTGAAGCTACTGACTGAATGAAAGGAGCTGGCATCTCACTCTCTTTGAATCTTCTTTATCATGCTAAGAGGAGCAGGAAAAAGCAAAAAATTTCAGAATTGCACCTTGCAATGCGGAGAAATTACTCTTTGTGCATTTACAATATTCATTGATTTTTGCCCTTGAAAAACGTCCAGAAATGATTGAAGCTACTGACTGAATGAAAGGAGCTGGCATCTCACTCTCTTTGAATCTTCTTTATCATGCTAAGAGGAGCAGGAAAAAGCAAAAAATTTCAGAATTGCACCTTGCAATGCGGAGAAATTACTGTTTGTGCATTTACAATATTCATTGATTTTTGCCATTGAAAAACGTCCAGAAATGATTGAAGCTACTGACTGAATGAAAGGAGCTGGCATCTCACTCTCTTTGAATCTTGTTTATCATGCTAAGAGGAGCAGGAAAAAGCAAAAAATTTCAGAATTGCACCTTGCAATGCGGAGAAATTACTGTTTGTGCATTTACAATATTCATTGATTTTTGCCATTGAAAAACGTCCAGAAATGATTGAAGCTACTGACTGAATGAAAGGAGCTGGCATCTCACTCTCTTTGAATCTTCTTTATCATGCTAAGAGGAGCAGGAAAAAGCAAAAAATTTCAGAATTGCACCTTGCAATGCGGAGAAATTACTGTTTGTGCATTTACAATATTCATTGATTTTTGCCATTGAAAAACATCATGTTATTCATATACCAGAAATGATTGAAGCTACTGACTGAATGAAAGGAGCTGGCATCTCACTCTCTTTGAATCTTCTTTATCATGCTAAGAGGAGCAGGAAAAAGCAAAAAATTTCAGAATTGCACCTTGCAATGCGGAGAAATTACTGTTTGTGCATTTACAATATTCATTGATTTTTGCCATTGAAAAACGTCCAGAAATGATTGAAGCTACTGACTGAATGAAAGGAGCTGGCATCTCACTCTCTTTGAATCTTCTTTATCATGCTAAGAGGAGCAGGAAAAAGCAAAAAATTTCAGAATTGCACCTTGCAATGCGGAGAAATTACTGTTTGTGCATTTACAATATTCATTGATTTTTGCCATTGAAAAACATCATGTTATTCATATACCAGAAATGTTTGAAGCTACTGACTGAATGAAAGGAGCTGGCATCTCACTCTCTTTGAATCTTGTTTATCATGCTAAGAGGAGCAGGAAAAAGCAAAAAATTTCAGAATAGCACCTTGCAATGCGGAGAAATTACTGTTTGTGCATTTACAATATTCATTGATTTTTGCCATTGAAAAACGTCCAGAAATGATTGAAGCTACTGACTGAATGAAAGGAGCTGGCATCTCACTCTCTTTGAATCTTCTTTATCATGCTTAGAGGAGCAGGAAAAAGCAAAAAATTTCAGAATTGCACCTTGCAATGCGGAGAAATTACTGTTTGTGCATTTACAATATTCAATGATTTTTGCCATTGAAAAACGTCCAGAAATGATTGATGCTACTGACTGAATGAAAGGAGCTGGCATCTCACTCTCTTTGAATCTTCTTTATCATGCTAAGAGGAGCAGGAAAAAGCAAAAAATTTCAGAATTGCACCTTGCAATGCGGAGAAATTACTGTTTGTGCATTTACAATATTCATTGATTTTTGCCATTGAAAAACATCATGTTATTCATATACCAGAAATGTTTGAAGCTACTGACTGAATGAAAGGAGCTGGCATCTCACTCTCTTTGAATCTTCTTTATCATGCTAAGAGGAGCAGGAAAAAGCAAAAAATTTCAGAATTGCACCTTGCAATGCGGAGAAATTACTCTTTGTGCATTTACAATATTCATTGATTTTTGCCATTGAAAAACGTCCAGAAATGATTAAAGCTACTGACTGAATGAAAGGAGCTGGCATCTCACTCTCTTTGAATCTTCTTTATCATGCTAAGAGGAGCAGGAAAAATCAAAAAATTTCAGAATTGCACCTTGCAATGCGGAGAAATTACTGTTTGTGCATTTACAATATTCATTGATTTTTGCCATTGAAAAACGTCCAGAAATGATTGAAGCTACTGACTGAATGAAAGGAGCTGGCATCTCACTCTCTTTGAATCTTCTTTATCATGCTAAGAGGAGCAGGAAAAAGCAAAAAATTTCAGAATTGCACCTTGCAATGCGGAGAAATTACTGTTTGTGCATTTACAATATTCATTGATTTTTGCCATTGAAAAACATCATGTTATTCATATACCAGAAATGTTTGAAGCTACTGACTGAATGAAAGGAGCTGGCATCTCACTCTCTTTGAATCTTCTTTATCATGCTAAGAGGAGCAGGAAAAAGCAAAAAATTTCAGAATTGCACCTTGCAATGCGGAGAAATTACTCTTTGTGCATTTACAATATTCATTGATTTTTGCCATTGAAAAACGTCCAGAAATGATTAAAGCTACTGACTGAATGAAAGGAGCTGGCATCTCACTCTCTTTGAATCTTGTTTATCATGCTAAGAGGAGCAGGAAAAAGCAAAAAATTTCAGAATTGCACCTTGCAATGCGGAGAAATTACTGTTTGTGCATTTACAATATTCATTGATTTTTGCCATTGAAAAACGTCCAGAAATGATTGAAGCTACTGACTGAATGAAAGGAGCTGGCATCTCACTCTCTTTGAATCTTCTTTATCATGCTAAGAGGAGCAGGAAAAAGCAACAAATTTCAGAATTGCACCTTGCAATGCGGAGAAATTACTGTTTGTGCATTTACAATATTCATTGATTTTTGCCATTGAAAAACATCATGTTATTCATATACCAGAAATGATTGAAGCTACTGACTGAATGAAAGGAGCTGGCATCTCACTCTCTTTGAATCTTCTTTATCATGCTAAGAGGAGCAGGAAAAAGCAAAAAATTTCAGAATTGCACCTTGCAATGCGGAGAAATTACTGTTTGTGCATTTACAATATTCAATGATTTTTGCCATTGAAAAACGTCCAGAAATGATTGAAGCTACTGACTGAATGAAAGGAGCTGGCATCTCACTCTCTTTGAATCTTCTTTATCATGCTAAGAGGAGCAGGAAAAAGCAAAAAATTTCAGAATTGCACCTTGCAATGCGCAGAAATTACTGTTTGTGCATTTACAATATTCATTGATTTTTGCCATTGAAAAACGTCCAGAAATGATTGAAGCTACTGACTGAATGAAAGGAGCTGGCATCTCACTCTCTTTGAATCTTCTTTATCATGCTAAGAGGAGCAGGAAAAAGCAAAAAATTTCAGAATTGCACCTTGCAATGCGGAGAAATTACTGTTTGTGCATTTACAATATTCATTGATTTTTGCCATTGAAAAACATCATGTTATTCATATACCAGAAATGATTGAAGCTACTGACTGAATGAAAGGAGCTGGCATCTCACTCTCTTTGAATCTTCTTTATCATGCTAAGAGGAGCAGGAAAAAGCAAAAAATTTCAGAATTGCACCTTGCAATGCGGAGAAATTACTGTTTGTGCATTTACAATATTCAATGATTTTTGCCATTGAAAAACGTCCAGAAATGATTGAAGCTACTGACTGAATGAAAGGAGCTGGCATCTCACTCTCTTTGAATCTTCTTTATCATGCTAAGAGGAGCAGGAAAAAGCAAAAAATTTCAGAATTGCACCTTGCAATGCGGAGAAATTACTGTTTGTGCATTTACAATATTCATTGATTTTTGCCATTGAAAAAGATCATGTTATTCATATACCAGAAATGTTTGAAGCTACTGACTGAATGAAAGGAGCTGGCATCTCACTCTCTTTGAATCTTCTTTATCATGCTAAGAGGAGCAGGAAAAAGCAAAAAATTTCAGAATTGCACCTTGCAATGCGGAGAAATTACTCTTTGTGCATTTACAATATTCATTGATTTTTGCCCTTGAAAAACGTCCAGAAATGATTGAAGCTACTGACTGAATGAAAGGAGCTGGCATCTCACTCTCTTTGAATCTTCTTTATCATGCTAAGAGGAGCAGGAAAAAGCAAAAAATTTCAGAATTGCACCTTGCAATGCGGAGAAATTACTGTTTGTGCATTTACAATATTCATTGATTTTTGCCATTGAAAAACGTCCAGAAATGATTGAAGCTACTGACTGAATGAAAGGAGCTGGCATCTCACTCTCTTTGAATCTTGTTTATCATGCTAAGATGAGCAGGAAAAAGCAAAAAATTTCAGAATTGCACCTTGCAATGCGGAGAAATTACTGTTTGTGCATTTACAATATTCATTGATTTTTGCCATTGAAAAACGTCCAGAAATGATTGAAGCTACTGACTGAATGAAAGGAGCTGCCATCTCACTCTCTTTGAATCTTCTTTATCATGCTAAGAGGAGCAGGAAAAAGCAAAAAATTTCAGAATTGCACCTTGCAATGCGGAGAAATTACTGTTTGTGCATTTACAATATTCATTGATTTTTGCCATTGAAAAACATCATGTTATTCATATACCAGAAATGATTGAAGCTACTGACTGAATGAAAGGAGCTGGCATCTCACTCTCTTTGAATCTTCTTTATCATGCTAAGAGGAGCAGGAAAAAGCAAAAAATTTCAGAATTGCACCTTGCAATGCGGAGAAATTACTGTTTGTGCATTTACAATATTCATTGATTTTTGCCATTGAAAAACGTCCAGAAATGATTGAAGCTACTGACTGAATGAAAGGAGCTGGCATCTCACTCTCTTTGAATCTTCTTTATCATGCTAAGAGGAGCAGGAAAAATCAAAAAATTTCAGAATTGCACCTTGCAATGCGGAGAAATTACTGTTTGTGCATTTACAATATTCATTGATTTTTGCCATTGAAAAACGTCCAGAAATGATTGAAGCTACTGACTGAATGAAAGGAGCTGGCATCTCACTCTCTTTGAATCTTCTTTATCATGCTAAGAGGAGCAGGAAAAAGCAAAAAATTTCAGAATTGCACCTTGCAATGCGGAGAAATTACTGTTTGTGCATTTACAATATTCATTGATTTTTGCCATTGAAAAACATCATGTTATTCATATACCAGAAATGTTTGAAGCTACTGACTGAATGAAAGGAGCTGGCATCTCACTCTCTTTGAATCTTCTTTATCATGCTAAGAGGAGCAGGAAAAAGCAAAAAACTTCAGAATTGCACCTTGCAATGCGGAGAAATTACTCTTTGTGCATTTACAATATTCATTGATTTTTGCCATTGAAAAACGTCCAGAAATGATTAAAGCTACTGTCTGAATGAAAGGAGCTGGCATCTCACTCTCTTTGAATCTTCTTTATCATGCTAAGAGGAGCAGGAAAAATCAAAAAATTTCAGAATTGCACCTTGCAATGCGGAGAAATTACTGTTTGTGCATTTACAATATTCATTGATTTTTGCCATTGAAAAACGTCCAGAAATGATTGAAGCTACTGACTGAATGAAAGGAGCTGGCATCTCACTCTCTTTGAATCTTCTTTATCATGCTAAGAGGAGCAGGAAAAAGCAAAAAATTTCAGAATTGCACCTTGCAATGCGGAGAAATTACTGTTTGTGCATTTACAATATTCATTGATTTTTGCCATTGAAAAACATCATGTTATTCATATACCAGAAATGTTTGAAGCTACTGACTGAATGAAAGGAGCTGGCATCTCACTCTCTTTGAATCTTCTTTATCATGCTAAGAGGAGCAGGAAAAAGCAAAAAATTTCAGAATTGCACCTTGCAATGCGGAGAAATTACTCTTTGTGCATTTACAATATTCATTGATTTTTGCCTTTGAAAAACGTCCAGAAATGATTAAAGCTACTGACTGAATGAAAGGAGCTGGCATCTCACTCTCTTTAAATCTTGTTTATCATGCTAAGAGGAGCAGGAAAAAGCAAAAAATTTCAGAATTGCACCTTGCAATGCGGAGAAATTACTGTTTGTGCATTTACAATATTCATTGATTTTTGCCATTGAAAAACGTCCAGAAATGATTGAAGCTACTGACTGAATGAAAGGAGCTGGCATCTCACTCTCTTTGAATCTTCTTTATCATGCTAAGAGGAGCAGGAAAAAGCAACAAATTTCAGAATTGCACCTTGCAATGCGGAGAAATTACTGTTTGTGCATTTACAATATTCATTGATTTTTGCCATTGAAAAACATCATGTTATTCATATACCAGAAATGATTGAAGCTACTGACTGAATGAAAGGAGCTGGCATCTCACTCTCTTTGAATCTTCTTTATCATGCTAAGAGGAGCAGGAAAAAGCAAAAAATTTCAGAATTGCACCTTGCAATGCGGAGAAATTACTGTTTGAGCATTTACAATATTCAATGATTTTTGCCATTGAAAAACGTCCAGAAATGATTGAAGCTACTGACTGAATGAAAGGAGCTGGCATCTCACTCTCTTTGAATCTTCTTTATCATGCTAAGAGGAGCAGGAAAAAGCAAAAAATTTCAGAATTGCACCTTGCAATGCGCAGAAATTACTGTTTGTGCATTTACAATATTCATTGATTTTTGCCATTGAAAAACGTCCAGAAATGATTGAAGCTACTGACTGAATGAAAGGAGCTGGCATCTCACTCTCTTTGAATCTTCTTTATCATGCTAAGAGGAGCAGGAAAAAGCAAAAAAATTCAGAATTGCACCTTGCAATGCGGAGAAATTACTGTTTGTGCATTTACAATATTCATTGATTTTTGCCATTGAAAAACATCATGTTATTCATATACCAGAAATGATTGAAGCTACTGACTGAATGAAAGGAGCTGGCATCTCACTCTCTTTGAATCTTCTTTATCATGCTAAGAGGAGCAGGAAAAAGCAAAAAATTTCAGAATTGCACCTTGCAATGCGGAGAAATTACTGTTTGTGCATTTACAATATTCAATGATTTTTGCCATTGAAAAACGTCCAGAAATGATTGAAGCTACTGACTGAATGAAAGGAGCTGGCATCTCACTCTCTTTGAATCTTCTTTATCATGCTAAGAGGAGCAGGAAAAAGCAAAAAATTTCAGAATTGCACCTTGCAATGCGGAGAAATTACTGTTTGTGCATTTACAATATTCATTGATTTTTGCCATTGAAAAACATCATGTTATTCATATACCAGAAATGATTGAAGCTACTGACTGAATGAAAGGAGCTGGCATCTCACTCTCTTTGAATCTTCTTTATCATGCTAAGAGGAGCAGGAAAAAGCAAAAAATTTCAGAATTGCACCTTGCAATGCGGAGAAATTACTGTTTGTGCATTTACAATATTCATTGATTTTTGCCATTGAAAAACGTCCAGAAATGATTGAAGCTACTGACTGAATGAAAGGAGCTGGCATCTCACTCTCTTTGAATCTTCTTTATCATGCTAAGAGGAGCAGGAAAAATCAAAAAATTTCAGAATTGCACCTTGCAATGCGGAGAAATTACTGTTTGTGCATTTACAATATTCATTGATTTTTGCCATTGAAAAACGTCCAGAAATGATTGAAGCTACTGACTGAATGAAAGGAGCTGGCATCTCACTCTCTTTGAATCTTCTTTATCATGCTAAGAGGAGCAGGAAAAAGCAAAAAATTTCAGAATTGCACCTTGCAATGCGGAGAAATTACTGTTTGTGCATTTACAATATTCATTGATTTTTGCCATTGAAAAACATCATGTTATTCATATACCAGAAATGTTTGAAGCTACTGACTGAATGAAAGGAGCTGGCATCTCACTCTCTTTGAATCTTCTTTATCATGCTAAGAGGAGCAGGAAAAAGCAAAAAACTTCAGAATTGCACCTTGCAATGCGGAGAAATTACTCTTTGTGCATTTACAATATTCATTGATTTTTGCCATTGAAAAACGTCCAGAAATGATTAAAGCTACTGTCTGAATGAAAGGAGCTGGCATCTCACTCTCTTTGAATCTTCTTTATCATGCTAAGAGGAGCAGGAAAAATCAAAAAATTTCAGAATTGCACCTTGCAATGCGGAGAAATTACTGTTTGTGCATTTACAATATTCATTGATTTTTGCCATTGAAAAACGTCCAGAAATGATTGAAGCTACTGACTGAATGAAAGGAGCTGGCATCTCACTCTCTTTGAATCTTCTTTATCATGCTAAGAGGAGCAGGAAAAAGCAAAAAATTTCAGAATTGCACCTTGCAATGCGGAGAAATTACTGTTTGTGCATTTACAATATTCATTGATTTTTGCCATTGAAAAACATCATGTTATTCATATACCAGAAATGTTTGAAGCTACTGACTGAATGAAAGGAGCTGGCATCTCACTCTCTTTGAATCTTCTTTATCATGCTAAGAGGAGCAGGAAAAAGCAAAAAATTTCAGAATTGCACCTTGCAATGCGGAGAAATTACTCTTTGTGCATTTACAATATTCATTGATTTTTGCCATTGAAAAACGTCCAGAAATGATTAAAGCTACTGACTGAATGAAAGGAGCTGGCATCTCACTCTCTTTGAATCTTGTTTATCATGCTAAGAGGAGCAGGAAAAAGCAAAAAATTTCAGAATTGCACCTTGCAATGCGGAGAAATTACTGTTTGTGCATTTACAATATTCATTGATTTTTGCCATTGAAAAACGTCCAGAAATGATTGAAGCTACTGACTGAATGAAAGGAGCTGGCATCTCACTCTCTTTGAATCTTCTTTATCATGCTAAGAGGAGCAGGAAAAAGCAACAAATTTCAGAATTGCACCTTGCAATGCGGAGAAATTACTGTTTGTGCATTTACAATATTCATTGATTTTTGCCATTGAAAAACATCATGTTATTCATATACCAGAAATGATTGAAGCTACTGACTGAATGAAAGGAGCTGGCATCTCACTCTCTTTGAATCTTCTTTATCATGCTAAGAGGAGCAGGAAAAAGCAAAAAATTTCAGAATTGCACCTTGCAATGCGGAGAAATTACTGTTTGAGCATTTACAATATTCAATGATTTTTGCCATTGAAAAACGTCCAGAAATGATTGAAGCTACTGACTGAATGAAAGGAGCTGGCATCTCACTCTCTTTGAATCTTCTTTATCATGCTAAGAGGAGCAGGAAAAAGCAAAAAATTTCAGAATTGCACCTTGCAATGCGCAGAAATTACTGTTTGTGCATTTACAATATTCATTGATTTTTGCCATTGAAAAACGTCCAGAAATGATTGAAGCTACTGACTGAATGAAAGGAGCTGGCATCTCACTCTCTTTGAATCTTCTTTATCATGCTAAGAGGAGCAGGAAAAAGCAAAAAATTTCAGAATTGCACCTTGCAATGCGGAGAAATTACTGTTTGTGCATTTACAATATTCATTGATTTTTGCCATTGAAAAACATCATGTTATTCATATACCAGAAATGATTGAAGCTACTGACTGAATGAAAGGAGCTGGCATCTCACTCTCTTTGAATCTTCTTTATCATGCTAAGAGGAGCAGGAAAAAGCAAAAAATTTCAGAATTGCACCTTGCAATGCGGAGAAATTACTGTTTGTGCATTTACAATATTCAATGATTTTTGCCATTGAAAAACGTCCAGAAATGATTGAAGCTACTGACTGAATGAAAGGAGCTGGCATCTCACTCTCTTTGAATCTTCTTTATCATGCTAAGAGGAGCAGGAAAAAGCAAAAAATTTCAGAATTGCACCTTGCAATGCGGAGAAATTACTGTTTGTGCATTTACAATATTCATTGATTTTTGCCATTGAAAAACATCATGTTATTCATATACCAGAAATGTTTGAAGCTACTGACTGAATGAAAGGAGCTGGCATCTCACTCTCTTTGAATCTTCTTTATCATGCTAAGAGGAGCAGGAAAAAGCAAAAAATTTCAGAATTGCACCTTGCAATGCGGAGAAATTACTCTTTGTGCATTTACAATATTCATTGATTTTTGCCCTTGAAAAACGTCCAGAAATGATTGAAGCTACTGACTGAATGAAAGGAGCTGGCATCTCACTCTCTTTGAATCTTCTTTATCATGCTAAGAGGAGCAGGAAAAAGCAAAAAATTTCAGAATTGCACCTTGCAATGCGGAGAAATTACTGTTTGTGCATTTACAATATTCATTGATTTTTGCCATTGAAAAACGTCCAGAAATGATTGAAGCTACTGACTGAATGAAAGGAGCTGGCATCTCACTCTCTTTGAATCTTGTTTATCATGCTAAGAGGAGCAGGAAAAAGCAAAAAATTTCAGAATTGCACCTTGCAATGCGGAGAAATTACTGTTTGTGCATTTACAATATTCATTGATTTTTGCCATTGAAAAACGTCCAGAAATGATTGAAGCTACTGACTGAATGAAAGGAGCTGGCATCTCACTCTCTTTGAATCTTCTTTATCATGCTAAGAGGAGCAGGAAAAAGCAAAAAATTTCAGAATTGCACCTTGCAATGCGGAGAAATTACTGTTTGTGCATTTACAATATTCATTGATTTTTGCCATTGAAAAACATCATGTTATTCATATACCAGAAATGATTGAAGCTACTGACTGAATGAAAGGAGCTGGCATCTCACTCTCTTTGAATCTTCTTTATCATGCTAAGAGGAGCAGGAAAAAGCAAAAAATTTCAGAATTGCACCTTGCAATGCGGAGAAATTACTGTTTGTGCATTTACAATATTCAATGATTTTTGCCATTGAAAAACGTCCAGAAATGATTGAAGCTACTGACTGAATGAAAGGAGCTGGCATCTCACTCTCTTTGAATCTTCTTTATCATGCTAAGAGGAGCAGGAAAAAGCAAAAAATTTCAGAATTGCACCTTGCAATGCGGAGAAATTACTGTTTGTGCATTTACAATATTCATTGATTTTTGCCATTGAAAAACATCATGTTATTCATATACCAGAAATGTTTGAAGCTACTGACTGAATGAAAGGAGCTGGCATCTCACTCTCTTTGAATCTTCTTTATCATGCTAAGAGGAGCAGGAAAAAGCAAAAAATTTCAGAATTGCACCTTGCAATGCGGAGAAATTACACTTTGTGCATTTACAATATTCATTGATTTTTGCCATTGAAAAACGTCCAGAAATGATTGAAGCTACTGACTGAATGAAAGGAGCTGGCATCTCACTCTCTTTGAATCTTTATCATGCTAAGAGGAGCAGGAAAAAGCAAAAAATTTCAGAATTGCACCTTGCAATGCGGAGAAATTACTGTTTGTGCATTTACAATATTCATTGATTTTTGCCATTGAAAAACATCATGTTATTCATATACCAGAAATGTTTGAAGCTACTGACTGAATGAAAGGAGCTGGCATCTCACTCTCTTTGAATCTTCTTTATCATGCTAAGAGGAGCAGGAAAAAGCAAAAAATTTCAGAATTGCACCTTGCAATGCGGAGAAATTACTGTTTGTGCATTTACAATATTCAATGATTTTTGCCATTGAAAAACGTCCAGAAATGATTGAAGCTACTGACTGAATGAAAGGAGCTGGCATCTCACTCTCTTTGAATCTTCTTTATCATGCTAAGAGGAGCAGGAAAAAGCAAAAAATTTCAGAATTGCACCTTGCAATGCGCAGAAATTACTGTTTGTGCATTTACAATATTCATTGATTTTTGCCATTGAAAAACGTCCAGAAATGATTGAAGCTACTGACTGAATGAAAGGAGCTGGCATCTCACTCTCTTTGAATCTTCTTTATCATGCTAAGAGGAGCAGGAAAAAGCAAAAAATTTCAGAATTGCACCTTGCAATGCGGAGAAATTACTGTTTGTGCATTTACAATATTCATTGATTTTTGCCATTGAAAAACGTCCAGAAATGATTGAAGCTACTGACTGAATGAAAGGAGCTGGCATCTCACTCTCTTTGAATCTTCTTTATCATGCTAAGAGGAGCAGGAAAAAGCAACAAATTTCAGAATTGCACCTTGCAATGCGGAGAAATTACTGTTTGTGCATTTACAATATTCATTGATTTTTGCCATTGAAAAACATCATGTTATTCATATACCAGAAATGATTGAAGCTACTGACTGAATGAAAGGAGCTGGCATCTCACTCTCTTTGAATCTTCTTTATCATGCTAAGAGGAGCAGGAAAAAGCAAAAAATTTCAGAATTGCACCTTGCAATGCGGAGAAATTACTGTTTGTGCATTTACAATATTCATTGATTTTTGCCATTGAAAAACATCATGTTATTCATATACCAGAAATGATTGAAGCTACTGACTGAATGAAAGGAGCTGGCATCTCACTCTCTTTGAATCTTCTTTATCATGCTAAGAGGAGCAGGAAAAAGCAAAAAATTTCAGAATTGCACCTTGCAATGCGGAGAAATTACTGTTTGTGCATTTACAATATTCAATGATTTTTGCCATTGAAAAACGTCCAGAAATGATTGAAGCTACTGACTGAATGAAAGGAGCTGGCATCTCACTCTCTTTGAATCTTCTTTATCATGCTAAGAGGAGCAGGAAAAAGCAAAAAATTTCAGAATTGCACCTTGCAATGCGGAGAAATTACTGTTTGTGCATTTACAATATTCATTGATTTTTGCCATTGAAAAACATCATGTTATTCATATACCAGAAATGTTTGAAGCTACTGACTGAATGAAAGGAGCTGGCATCTCACTCTCTTTGAATCTTCTTTATCATGCTAAGAGGAGCAGGAAAAAGCAAAAAATTTCAGAATTGCACCTTGCAATGCGGAGAAATTACACTTTGTGCATTTACAATATTCATTGATTTTTGCCATTGAAAAACGTCCAGAAATGATTGAAGCTACTGACTGAATGAAAGGAGCTGGCATCTCACTCTCTTTGAATCTTTATCATGCTAAGAGGAGCAGGAAAAAGCAAAAAATTTCAGAATTGCACCTTGCAATGCGGAGAAATTACTGTTTGTGCATTTACAATATTCATTGATTTTTGCCATTGAAAAACATCATGTTATTCATATACCAGAAATGTTTGAAGCTACTGACTGAATGAAAGGAGCTGGCATCTCACTCTCTTTGAATCTTCTTTATCATGCTAAGAGGAGCAGGAAAAAGCAAAAAATTTCAGAATTGCACCTTGCAATGCGGAGAAATTACTGTTTGTGCATTTACAATATTCATTGATTTTTGCCATTGAAAAACGTCCAGAAATGATTGAAGCTACTGACTGAATGAAAGGAGCTGGCATCTCACTCTCTTTGAATCTTGTTTATCATGCTAAGAGGAGCAGGAAAAAGCAAAAAATTTCAGAATTGCACCTTGCAATGCGGAGAAATTACTGTTTGTGCATTTACAATATTCATTGATTTTTGCCATTGAAAAACGTCCAGAAATTATTGAAGCTACTGACTGAATGAAAGGAGCTGGCATCTCACTCTCTTTGAATCTTCTTTATCATGCTAAGAGGAGCAGGAAAAAGCAAAAAATTTCAGAATTGCACCTTGCAATGCGGAGAAATTACTCTTTGTGCATTTACAATATTCATTGATTTTTGCCATTGAAAAACGTCCAGAAATGATTAAAGCTACTGACTGAATGAAAGGAGCTGGCATCTCACTCTCTTTGAATCTTGTTTATCATGCTAAGAGGAGCAGGAAAAAGCAAAAAATTTCAGAATTGCACCTTGCAATGCGGAGAAATTACTGTTTGTGCATTTACAATATTCATTGATTTTTGCCATTGAAAAACGTCCAGAAATGATTGAAGCTACTGACTGAATGAAAGGAGCTGGCATCTCACTCTCTTTGAATCTTCTTTATCATGCTAAGAGGAGCAGGAAAAAGCAACAAATTTCAGAATTGCACCTTGCAATGCGGAGAAATTACTGTTTGTGCATTTACAATATTCATTGATTTTTGCCATTGAAAAACATCATGTTATTCATATACCAGAAATGATTGAAGCTACTGACTGAATGAAAGGAGCTGGCATCTCACTCTCTTTGAATCTTCTTTATCATGCTAAGAGGAGCAGGAAAAAGCAAAAAATTTCAGAATTGCACCTTGCAATGCGGAGAAATTACTGTTTGTGCATTTACAATATTCAATGATTTTTGCCATTGAAAAACGTCCAGAAATGATTGAAGCTACTGACTGAATGAAAGGAGCTGGCATCTCACTCTCTTTGAATCTTCTTTATCATGCTAAGAGGAGCAGGAAAAAGCAAAAAATTTCAGAATTGCACCTTGCAATGCGCAGAAATTACTGTTTGTGCATTTACAATATTCATTGATTTTTGCCATTGAAAAACGTCCAGAAATGATTGAAGCTACTGACTGAATGAAAGGAGCTGGCATCTCACTCTCTTTGAATCTTCTTTATCATGCTAAGAGGAGCAGGAAAAAGCAAAAAATTTCAGAATTGCACCTTGCAATGCGGAGAAATTACTGTTTGTGCATTTACAATATTCATTGATTTTTGCCATTGAAAAACATCATGTTATTCATATACCAGAAATGATTGAAGCTACTGACTGAATGAAAGGAGCTGGCATCTCACTCTCTTTGAATCTTCTTTATCATGCTAAGAGGAGCAGGAAAAAGCAAAAAATTTCAGAATTGCACCTTGCAATGCGGAGAAATTACTGTTTGTGCATTTACAATATTCAATGATTTTTGCCATTGAAAAACGTCCAGAAATGATTGAAGCTACTGACTGAATGAAAGGAGCTGGCATCTCACTCTCTTTGAATCTTCTTTATCATGCTAAGAGGAGCAGGAAAAAGCAAAAAATTTCAGAATTGCACCTTGCAATGCGGAGAAATTACTGTTTGTGCATTTACAATATTCATTGATTTTTGCCATTGAAAAACATCATGTTATTCATATACCAGAAATGTTTGAAGCTACTGACTGAATGAAAGGAGCTGGCATCTCACTCTCTTTGAATCTTCTTTATCATGCTAAGAGGAGCAGGAAAAAGCAAAAAATTTCAGAATTGCACCTTGCAATGCGGAGAAATTACTCTTTGTGCATTTACAATATTCATTGATTTTTGCCCTTGAAAAACGTCCAGAAATGATTGAAGCTACTGACTGAATGAAAGGAGCTGGCATCTCACTCTCTTTGAATCTTCTTTATCATGCTAAGAGGAGCAGGAAAAAGCAAAAAATTTCAGAATTGCACCTTGCAATGCGGAGAAATTACTGTTTGTGCATTTACAATATTCATTGATTTTTGCCATTGAAAAACGTCCAGAAATGATTGAAGCTACTGACTGAATGAAAGGAGCTGGCATCTCACTCTCTTTGAATCTTCTTTATCATGCTAAGAGGAGCAGGAAAAAGCAAAAAATTTCAGAATTGCACCTTGCAATGCGGAGAAATTACTGTTTGTGCATTTACAATATTCATTGATTTTTGCCATTGAAAAACATCATGTTATTCATATACCAGAAATGATTGAAGCTACTGACTGAATGAAAGGAGCTGGCATCTCACTCTCTTTGAATCTTCTTTATCATGCTAAGAGGAGCAGGAAAAAGCAAAAAATTTCAGAATTGCACCTTGCAATGCGGAGAAATTACTGTTTGTGCATTTACAATATTCATTGATTTTTGCCATTGAAAAACATCATGTTATTCATATACCAGAAATGTTTGAAGCTACTGACTGAATGAAAGGAGCTGGCATCTCACTCTCTTTGAATCTTCTTTATCATGCTAAGAGGAGCAGGAAAAAGCAAAAAATTTCAGAATTGCACCTTGCAATGCGGAGAAATTACACTTTGTGCATTTACAATATTCATTGATTTTTGCCATTGAAAAACGTCCAGAAATGATTGAAGCTACTGACTGAATGAAAGGAGCTGGCATCTCACTCTCTTTGAATCTTTATCATGCTAAGAGGAGCAGGAAAAAGCAAAAAATTTCAGAATTGCACCTTGCAATGCGGAGAAATTACTGTTTGTGCATTTACAATATTCATTGATTTTTGCCATTGAAAAACATCATGTTATTCATATACCAGAAATGTTTGAAGCTACTGACTGAATGAAAGGAGCTGGCATCTCACTCTCTTTGAATCTTCTTTATCATGCTAAGAGGAGCAGGAAAAAGCAAAAAATTTCAGAATTGCACCTTGCAATGCGGAGAAATTACTGTTTGTGCATTTACAATATTCATTGATTTTTGCCATTGAAAAACGTCCAGAAATGATTGAAGCTACTGACTGAATGAAAGGAGCTGGCATCTCACTCTCTTTGAATCTTGTTTATCATGCTAAGAGGAGCAGGAAAAAGCAAAAAATTTCAGAATTGCACCTTGCAATGCGGAGAAATTACTGTTTGTGCATTTACAATATTCATTGATTTTTGCCATTGAAAAACGTCCAGAAATTATTGAAGCTACTGACTGAATGAAAGGAGCTGGCATCTCACTCTCTTTGAATCTTGTTTATCATGCTAAGAGGAGCAGGAAAAAGCAAAAAATTTCAGAATTGCACCTTGCAATGCGGAGAAATTACTGTTTGTGCATTTACAATATTCATTGATTTTTGCCATTGAAAAACGTCCAGAAATGAGTGAAGCTACTGACTGAATGAAAGGAGCTGGCATCTCACGCTCTTTGAATCTTCTTTATCATGCTAAGAGGAGCAGGAAAAAGCAAAAAATTTCAGAATTGCACCTTGCAATGCGGAGAAATTACTGTTTGTGCATTTACAATATTCATTGATTTTTGCCATTGAAAAACGTCCAGAAATGATTGAAGCTACTGACTGAATGAAAGGAGCTGGCATCTCACTCTCTTTGAATCTTCTTTATCATGCTAAGAGGAGCAGGAAAAAGCAAAAAATTTCAGAATTGCACCTTGCAATGCGGAGAAATTACTGTTTGTGCATTTACAATATTCATTGATTTTTGCCATTGAAAAACATCATGTTATTCATATACCAGAAATGTTTGAAGCTACTGACTGAATGAAAGGAGCTGGCATCTCACTCTCTTTGAATCTTCTTTATCATGCTAAGAGGAGCAGGAAAAAGCAAAAAATTTCAGAATTGCACCTTGCAATGCGGAGAAATTACTGTTTGTGCATTTACAATATTCATTGATTTTTGCCATTGAAAAACGTCCAGAAATGATTGAAGCTACTGACTGAATGAAAGGAGCTGGCATCTCACTCTCTTTGAATCTTGTTTATCATGCTAAGAGGAGCAGGAAAAAGCAAAAAATTTCAGAATAGCACCTTGCAATGCGGAGAAATTACTGTTTGTGCATTTACAATATTCATTGATTTTTGCCATTGAAAAACGTCCAGAAATGATTGAAGCTACTGACTGAATGAAAGGAGCTGGCATCTCACTCTCTTTGAATCTTCTTTATCATGCTTAGAGGAGCAGGAAAAAGCAAAAAATTTCAGAATTGCACCTTGCAATGCGGAGAAATTACTGTTTGTGCATTTACAATATTCAATAATTTTTGCCATTGAAAAACGTCCAGAAATGATTGATGCTACTGACTGAATGAAAGGAGCTGGCATCTCACTCTCTTTGAATCTTCTTTATCATGCTAAGAGGAGCAGGAAAAAGCAAATAATTTCAGAATTGCACCTTGCAATGCGGAGAAATTACTGTTTGTGCATTTACAATATTCATTGATTTTTGCCATTGAAAAACATCATGTTATTCATATACCAGAAATGTTTGAAGCTACTGACTGAATGAAAGGAGCTGGCATCTCACTCTCTTTGAATCTTCTTTATCATGCTAAGAGGAGCAGGAAAAAGCAAAAAATTTCAGAATTGCACCTTGCAATGCGGAGAAATTACTGTTTGTGCATTTACAATATTCATTGATTTTTGCCATTGAAAAACGTCCAGAAATGATTGAAGCTACTGACTGAATGAAAGGAGCTGGCATCTCACTCTCTTTGAATCTTGTTTATCATGCTAAGAGGAGCAGGAAAAAGCAAAAAATTTCAGAATAGCACCTTGCAATGCGGAGAAATTACTGTTTGTGCATTTACAATATTCATTGATTTTTGCCATTGAAAAACGTCCAGAAATGATTGAAGCTACTGACTGAATGAAAGGAGCTGGCATCTCACTCTCTTTGAATCTTCTTTATCATGCTTAGAGGAGCAGGAAAAAGCAAAAAATTTCAGAATTGCACCTTGCAATGCGGAGAAATTACTGTTTGTGCATTTACAATATTCAATGATTTTTGCCATTGAAAAACGTCCAGAAATGATTGATGCTACTGACTGAATGAAAGGAGCTGGCATCTCACTCTCTTTGAATCTTCTTTATCATGCTAAGAGGAGCAGGAAAAAGCAAAAAATTTCAGAATTGCACCTTGCAATGCGGAGAAATTACTCTTTGTGCATTTACAATATTCATTGATTTTTGCCATTGAAAAACGTCCAGAAATGATTAAAGCTACTGACTGAATGAAAGGAGCTGGCATCTCACTCTCTTTGAATCTTCTTTATCATGCTAAGAGGAGCAGGAAAAATCAAAAAATTTCAGAATTGCACCTTGCAATGCGGAGAAATTACTGTTTGTGCATTTACAATATTCATTGATTTTTGCCATTGAAAAACGTCCAGAAATGATTGAAGCTACTGACTGAATGAAAGGAGCTGGCATCTCACTCTCTTTGAATCTTCTTTATCATGCTAAGAGGAGCAGGAAAAAGCAAAAAATTTCAGAATTGCACCTTGCAATGCGGAGAAATTACTGTTTGTGCATTTACAATATTCATTGATTTTTGCCATTGAAAAACATCATGTTATTCATATACCAGAAATGTTTGAAGCTACTGACTGAATGAAAGGAGCTGGCATCTCACTCTCTTTGAATCTTCTTTATCATGCTAAGAGGAGCAGGAAAAAGCAAAAAATTTCAGAATTGCACCTTGCAATGCGGAGAAATTACTCTTTGTGCATTTACAATATTCATTGATTTTTGCCATTGAAAAACGTCCAGAAATGATTGAAGCTACTGACTGAATGAAAGGAGCTGGCATCTCACTCTCTTTGAATCTTCTTTATCATGCTAAGAGGAGCAGGAAAAAGCAAAAAATTTCAGAATTGCACCTTGCAATGCGGAGAAATTACTGTTTGTGCATTTACAATATTCATTGATTTTTGCCATTGAAAAACATCATGTTATTCATATACCAGAAATGATTGAAGCTACTGACTGAATGAAAGGAGCTGGCATCTCACTCTCTTTGAATCTTCTTTATCATGCTAAGAGGAGCAGGAAAAAGCAAAAAATTTCAGAATTGCACCTTGCAATGCGGAGAAATTACTGTTTGTGCATTTACAATATTCAATGATTTTTGCCATTGAAAAACGTCCAGAAATGATTGAAGCTACTGACTGAATGAAAGGAGCTGGCATCTCACTCTCTTTGAATCTTCTTTATCATGCTAAGAGGAGCAGGAAAAAGCAAAAAATTTCAGAATTGCACCTTGCAATGCGGAGAAATTACTGTTTGTGCATTTACAATATTCATTGATTTTTGCCATTGAAAAACATCATGTTATTCATATACCAGAAATGTTTGAAGCTACTGACTGAATGAAAGGAGCTGGCATCTCACTCTCTTTGAATCTTCCTTATCATGCTAAGAGGAGCAGGAAAAAGCAAAAAATTTCAGAATTGCACTTTGCAATGCGGAGAAATTACTCTTTGTGCATTTACAATATTCATTGATTTTTGCCCTTGAAAAACGTCCAGAAATGATTGAAGCTACTGACTGAATGAAAGGAGCTGGCATCTCACTCTCTTTGAATCTTCTTTATCATGCTAAGAGGAGCAGGAAAAAGCAAAAAATTTCAGAATTGCACCTTGCAATGCGGAGAAATTACTGTTTGTGCATTTACAATATTCATTGATTTTTGCCATTGAAAAACGTCCAGAAATGATTGAAGCTACTGACTGAATGAAAGGAGCTGGCATCTCACTCTCTTTGAATCTTGTTTATCATGCTAAGAGGAGCAGGAAAAAGCAAAAAATTTCAGAATAGCACCTTGCAATGCGGAGAAATTACTGTTTGTGCATTTACAATATTCATTGATTTTTGCCATTGAAAAAAGTCCAGAAATGATTGAAGCTACTGACTGAATGAAAGGAGCTGGCATCTCACTCTCTTTGAATCTTCTTTATCATGCTTAGAGGAGCAGGAAAAAGCAAAAAATTTCAGAATTGCACCTTGCAATGCGGAGAAATTACTGTTTGTGCATTTACAATATTCAATAATTTTTGCCATTGAAAAACGTCCAGAAATGATTGATGCTACTGACTGAATGAAAGGAGCTGGCATCTCACTCTCTTTGAATCTTCTTTATCATGCTAAGAGGAGCAGGAAAAAGCAAAAAATTTCAGAATTGCACCTTGCAATGCGGAGAAATTACTGTTTGTGCATTTACAATATTCATTGATTTTTGCCATTGAAAAACATCATGTTATTCATATACCAGAAATGTTTGAAGCTACTGACTGAATGAAAGGAGCTGGCATCTCACTCTCTTTGAATCTTCTTTATCATGCTAAGAGGAGCAGGAAAAAGCAAAAAATTTCAGAATTGCACCTTGCAATGCGGAGAAATTACTGTTTGTGCATTTACAATATTCATTGATTTTTGCCATTGAAAAACGTCCAGAAATGATTGAAGCTACTGACTGAATGAAAGGAGCTGGCATCTCACTCTCTTTGAATCTTGTTTATCATGCTAAGAGGAGCAGGAAAAAGCAAAAAATTTCAGAATAGCACCTTGCAATGCGGAGAAATTACTGTTTGTGCATTTACAATATTCATTGATTTTTGCCATTGAAAAACGTCCAGAAATGATTGAAGCTACTGACTGAATGAAAGGAGCTGGCATCTCACTCTCTTTGAATCTTCTTTATCATGCTTAGAGGAGCAGGAAAAAGCAAAAAATTTCAGAATTGCACCTTGCAATGCGGAGAAATTACTGTTTGTGCATTTACAATATTCAATGATTTTTGCCATTGAAAAACGTCCAGAAATGATTGAAGCTACTGACTGAATGAAAGGAGCTGGCATCTCACTCTCTTTGAATCTTCTTTATCATGCTAAGAGGAGCAGGAAAAAGCAAAAAATTTCAGAATTGCACCTTGCAATGCGGAGAAATTACTGTTTGTGCATTTACAATATTCATTGATTTTTGCCATTGAAAAACATCATGTTATTCATATACCAGAAATGTTTGAAGCTACTGACTGAATGAAAGGAGCTGGCATCTCACTCTCTTTGAATCTTCTTTATCATGCTAAGAGGAGCAGGAAAAAGCAAAAAATTTCAGAATTGCACCTTGCAATGCGGAGAAATTACTCTTTGTGCATTTACAATATTCATTGATTTTTGCCCTTGAAAAACGTCCAGAAATGATTGAAGCTACTGACTGAATGAAAGGAGCTGGCATCTCACTCTCTTTGAATCTTCTTTATCATGCTAAGAGGAGCAGGAAAAAGCAAAAAATTTCAGAATTGCACCTTGCAATGCGGAGAAATTACTGTTTGTGCATTTACAATATTCATTGATTTTTGCCATTGAAAAACGTCCAGAAATGATTGAAGCTACTGACTGAATGAAAGGAGCTGGCATCTCACTCTCTTTGAATCTTGTTTATCATGCTAAGAGGAGCAGGAAAAAGCAAAAAATTTCAGAATAGCACCTTGCAATGCGGAGAAATTACTGTTTGTGCATTTACAATATTCATTGATTTTTGCCATTGAAAAACGTCCAGAAATGATTGAAGCTACTGACTGAATGAAAGGAGCTGGCATCTCACTCTCTTTGAATCTTCTTTATCATGCTTAGAGGAGCAGGAAAAAGCAAAAAATTTCAGAATTGCACCTTGCAATGCGGAGAAATTACTGTTTGTGCATTTACAATATTCAATAATTTTTGCCATTGAAAAACGTCCAGAAATGATTGATGCTACTGACTGAATGAAAGGAGCTGGCATCTCACTCTCTTTGAATCTTCTTTATCATGCTAAGAGGAGCAGGAAAAAGCAAAAAATTTCAGAATTGCACCTTGCAATTCGGAGAAATTACTGTTTGTGCATTTACAATATTCATTGATTTTTGCCATTGAAAAACATCATGTTATTCATATACCAGAAATGTTTGAAGCTACTGACTGAATGAAAGGAGCTGGCATCTCACTCTCTTTGAATCTTCTTTATCATGCTAAGAGGAGCAGGAAAAAGCAAAAAATTTCAGAATTGCACCTTGCAATGCGGAGAAATTACTGTTTGTGCATTTACAATATTCATTGATTTTTGCCATTGAAAAACGTCCAGAAATGATTGAAGCTACTGACTGAATGAAAGGAGCTGGCATCTCACTCTCTTTGAATCTTGTTTATCATGCTAAGAGGAGCAGGAAAAAGCAAAAAATTTCAGAATAGCACCTTGCAATGCGGAGAAATTACTGTTTGTGCATTTACAATATTCATTGATTTTTGCCATTGAAAAACGTCCAGAAATGATTGAAGCTACTGACTGAATGAAAGGAGCTGGCATCTCACTCTCTTTGAATCTTCTTTATCATGCTTAGAGGAGCAGAAAAAGCAAAAAATTTCAGAATTGCACCTTGCAATGCGGAGAAATTACTGTTTGTGCATTTACAATATTCAATGATTTTTGCCATTGAAAAACGTCCAGAAATGATTGATGCTACTGACTGAATGAAAGGAGCTGGCATCTCACTCTCTTTGAATCTTCTTTATCATGCTAAGAGGAGCAGGAGAAAGCAAAAAATTTCAGAATTGCACCTTGCAATGCGGAGAAATTACTGTTTGTGCATTTACAATATTCATTGATTTTTGCCATTGAAAAACATCATGTTATTCATATACCAGAAATGTTTGAAGCTACTGACTGAATGAAAGGAGCTGGCATCTCACTCTCTTTGAATCTTCTTTATCATGCTAAGAGGAGCAGGAAAAAGCAAAAAATTTCAGAATTGCACCTTGCAATGCGGAGAAATTACTCTTTGTGCATTTACAATATTCATTGATTTTTGCCATTGAAAAACGTCCAGAAATGATTAAAGCTACTGACTGAATGAAAGGAGCTGGCATCTCACTCTCTTTGAATCTTCTTTATCATGCTAAGAGGAGCAGGAAAAATCAAAAAATTTCAGAATTGCACCTTGCAATGCGGAGAAATTACTGTTTGTGCATTTACAATATTCATTGATTTTTGCCATTGAAAAACGTCCAGAAATGATTGAAGCTACTGACTGAATGAAAGGAGCTGGCATCTCACTCTCTTTGAATCTTCTTTATCATGCTTAGAGGAGCAGGAAAAAGCAAAAAATTTCAGAATTGCACCTTGCAATGCGGAGAAATTACTGTTTGTGCATTTACAATATTCAATGATTTTTGCCATTGAAAAACGTCCAGAAATGATTGAAGCTACTGACTGAATGAAAGGAGCTGGCATCTCACTCTCTTTGAATCTTCTTTATCATGCTAAGAGGAGCAGGAAAAAGCAAAAAATTTCAGAATTGCACCTTGCAATGCGGAGAAATTACTGTTTGTGCATTTACAATATTCATTGATTTTTGCCATTGAAAAACATCATGTTATTCATATACCAGAAATGTTTGAAGCTACTGACTGAATGAAAGGAGCTGGCATCTCACTCTCTTTGAATCTTCTTTATCATGCTAAGAGGAGCAGGAAAAAGCAAAAAATTTCAGAATTGCACCTTGCAATGCGGAGAAATTACTCTTTGTGCATTTACAATATTCATTGATTTTTGCCATTGAAAAACGTCCAGAAATGATTGAAGCTACTGACTGAATGAAAGGAGCTGGCATCTCACTCTCTTTGAATCTTCTTTATCATGCTAAGAGGAGCAGGAAAAAGCAAAAAATTTCAGAATTGCACCTTGCAATGCGGAGAAATTACTGTTTGTGCATTTACAATATTCATTGATTTTTGCCATTGAAAAACATCATGTTATTCATATACCAGAAATGATTGAAGCTACTGACTGAATGAAAGGAGCTGGCATCTCACTCTCTTTGAATCTTCTTTATCATGCTAAGAGGAGCAGGAAAAAGCAAAAAATTTCAGAATTGCACCTTGCAATGCGGAGAAATTACTGTTTGTGCATTTACAATATTCAATGATTTTTGCCATTGAAAAACGTCCAGAAATGATTGAAGCTACTGACTGAATGAAAGGAGCTGGCATCTCACTCTCTTTGAATCTTCTTTATCATGCTAAGAGGAGCAGGAAAAAGCAAAAAATTTCAGAATAGCACCTTGCAATGCGGAGAAATTACTGTTTGTGCATTTACAATATTCATTGATTTTTGCCATTGAAAAACGTCCAGAAATGATTGAAGCTACTGACTGAATGAAAGGAGCTGGCATCTCACTCTCTTTGAATCTTCTTTATCATGCTTAGAGGAGCAGGAAAAAGCAAAAAATTTCAGAATTGCACCTTGCAATGCGGAGAAATTACTGTTTGTGCATTTACAATATTCAATGATTTTTGCCATTGAAAAACGTCCAGAAATGATTGATGCTACTGACTGAATGAAAGGAGCTGGCATCTCACTCTCTTTGAATCTTCTTTATCATGCTAAGAGGAGCAGGAAAAAGCAAAAAATTTCAGAATTGCACCTTGCAATGCGGAGAAATTACTCTTTGTGCATTTACAATATTCATTGATTTTTGCCATTGAAAAACGTCCAGAAATGATTAAAGCTACTGACTGAATGAAAGGAGCTGGCATCTCACTCTCTTTGAATCTTCTTTATCATGCTAAGAGGAGCAGGAAAAATCAAAAAATTTCAGAATTGCACCTTGCAATGCGGAGAAATTACTGTTTGTGCATTTACAATATTCATTGATTTTTGCCATTGAAAAACGTCCAGAAATGATTGAAGCTACTGACTGAATGAAAGGAGCTGGCATCTCACTCTCTTTGAATCTTCTTTATCATGCTAAGAGGAGCAGGAAAAAGCAAAAAATTTCAGAATTGCACCTTGCAATGCGGAGAAATTACTGTTTGTGCATTTACAATATTCATTGATTTTTGCCATTGAAAAACATCATGTTATTCATATACCAGAAATGTTTGAAGCTACTGACTGAATGAAAGGAGCTGGCATCTCACTCTCTTTGAATCTTCTTTATCATGCTAAGAGGAGCAGGAAAAAGCAAAAAATTTCAGAATTGCACCTTGCAATGCGGAGAAATTACTCTTTGTGCATTTACAATATTCATTGATTTTTGCCATTGAAAAACGTCCAGAAATGATTGAAGCTACTGACTGAATGAAAGGAGCTGGCATCTCACTCTCTTTGAATCTTCTTTATCATGCTAAGAGGAGCAGGAAAAAGCAAAAAATTTCAGAATTGCACCTTGCAATGCGGAGAAATTACTGTTTGTGCATTTACAATATTCATTGATTTTTGCCATTGAAAAACATCATGTTATTCATATACCAGAAATGATTGAAGCTACTGACTGAATGAAAGGAGCTGGCATCTCACTCTCTTTGAATCTTCTTTATCATGCTAAGAGGAGCAGGAAAAAGCAAAAAATTTCAGAATTGCACCTTGCAATGCGGAGAAATTACTGTTTGTGCATTTACAATATTCAATGATTTTTGCCATTGAAAAACGTCCAGAAATGATTGAAGCTACTGACTGAATGAAAGGAGCTGGCATCTCACTCTCTTTGAATCTTCTTTATCATGCTAAGAGGAGCAGGAAAAAGCAAAAAATTTCAGAATTGCACCTTGCAATGCGGAGAAATTACTGTTTGTGCATTTACAATATTCATTGATTTTTGCCATTGAAAAACATCATGTTATTCATATACCAGAAATGTTTGAAGCTACTGACTGAATGAAAGGAGCTGGCATCTCACTCTCTTTGAATCTTCTTTATCATGCTAAGAGGAGCAGGAAAAAGCAAAAAATTTCAGAATTGCACCTTGCAATGCGGAGAAATTACTCTTTGTGCATTTACAATATTCATTGATTTTTGCCCTTGAAAAACGTCCAGAAATGATTGAAGCTACTGACTGAATGAAAGGAGCTGGCATCTCACTCTCTTTGAATCTTCTTTATCATGCTAAGAGGAGCAGGAAAAAGCAAAAAATTTCAGAATTGCACCTTGCAATGCGGAGAAATTACTGTTTGTGCATTTACAATATTCATTGATTTTTGCCATTGAAAAACGTCCAGAAATGATTGAAGCTACTGACTGAATGAAAGGAGCTGGCATCTCACTCTCTTTGAATCTTGTTTATCATGCTAAGAGGAGCAGGAAAAAGCAAAAAATTTCAGAATAGCACCTTGCAATGCGGAGAAATTACTGTTTGTGCATTTACAATATTCATTGATTTTTGCCATTGAAAAACGTCCAGAAATGATTGAAGCTACTGACTGAATGAAAGGAGCTGGCATCTCACTCTCTTTGAATCTTCTTTATCATGCTTAGAGGAGCAGGAAAAAGCAAAAAATTTCAGAATTGCACCTTGCAATGCGGAGAAATTACTGTTTGTGCATTTACAATATTCAATAATTTTTGCCATTGAAAAACGTCCAGAAATGATTGATGCTACTGACTGAATGAAAGGAGCTGGCATCTCACTCTCTTTGAATCTTCTTTATCATGCTAAGAGGAGCAGGAAAAAGCAAAAAATTTCAGAATTGCACCTTGCAATGCGGAGAAATTACTGTTTGTGCATTTACAATATTCATTGATTTTTGCCATTGAAAAACATCATGTTATTCATATACCAGAAATGTTTGAAGCTACTGACTGAATGAAAGGAGCTGGCATCTCACTCTCTTTGAATCTTCTTTATCATGCTAAGAGGAGCAGGAAAAAGCAAAAAATTTCAGAATTGCACCTTGCAATGCGGAGAAATTACTGTTTGTGCATTTACAATATTCATTGATTTTTGCCATTGAAAAACGTCCAGAAATGATTGAAGCTACTGACTGAATGAAAGGAGCTGGCATCTCACTCTCTTTGAATCTTGTTTATCATGCTAAGAGGAGCAGGAAAAAGCAAAAAATTTCAGAATAGCACCTTGCAATGCGGAGAAATTACTGTTTGTGCATTTACAATATTCATTGATTTTTGCCATTGAAAAACGTCCAGAAATGATTGAAGCTACTGACTGAATGAAAGGAGCTGGCATCTCACTCTCTTTGAATCTTCTTTATCATGCTTAGAGGAGCAGGAAAAAGCAAAAAATTTCAGAATTGCACCTTGGAATGCGGAGAAATTACTGTTTGTGCATTTACAATATTCAATGATTTTTGCCATTGAAAAACGTCCAGAAATGATTGAAGCTACTGACTGAATGAAAGGAGCTGGCATCTCACTCTCTTTGAATCTTCTTTATCATGCTAAGAGGAGCAGGAAAAAGCAAAAAATTTCAGAATTGCACCTTGCAATGCGGAGAAATTACTGTTTGTGCATTTACAATATTCATTGATTTTTGCCATTGAAAAACATCATGTTATTCATATACCAGAAATGTTTGAAGCTACTGACTGAATGAAAGGAGCTGGCATCTCACTCTCTTTGAATCTTCTTTATCATGCTAAGAGGAGCAGGAAAAAGCAAAAAATTTCAGAATTGCACCTTGCAATGCGGAGAAATTACTCTTTGTGCATTTACAATATTCATTGATTTTTGCCCTTGAAAAACGTCCAGAAATGATTGAAGCTACTGACTGAATGAAAGGAGCTGGCATCTCACTCTCTTTGAATCTTCTTTATCATGCTAAGAGGAGCAGGAAAAAGCAAAAAATTTCAGAATTGCACCTTGCAATGCGGAGAAATTACTGTTTGTGCATTTACAATATTCATTGATTTTTGCCATTGAAAAACGTCCAGAAATGATTGAAGCTACTGACTGAATGAAAGGAGCTGGCATCTCACTCTCTTTGAATCTTGTTTATCATGCTAAGAGGAGCAGGAAAAAGCAAAAAATTTCAGAATAGCACCTTGCAATGCGGAGAAATTACTGTTTGTGCATTTACAATATTCATTGATTTTTGCCATTGAAAAACGTCCAGAAATGATTGAAGCTACTGACTGAATGAAAGGAGCTGGCATCTCAATCTCTTTGAATCTTCTTTATCATGCTTAGAGGAGCAGGAAAAAGCAAAAAATTTCAGAATTGCACCTTGCAATGCGGAGAAATTACTGTTTGTGCATTTACAATATTCAATAATTTTTGCCATTGAAAAACGTCCAGAAATGATTGATGCTACTGACTGAATGAAAGGAGCTGGCATCTCACTCTCTTTGAATCTTCTTTATCATGCTAAGAGGAGCAGGAAAAAGCAAAAAATTTCAGAATTGCACCTTGCAATTCGGAGAAATTACTGTTTGTGCATTTACAATATTCATTGATTTTTGCCATTGAAAAACATCATGTTATTCATATACCAGAAATGTTTGAAGCTACTGACTGAATGAAAGGAGCTGGCATCTCACTCTCTTTGAATCTTCTTTATCATGCTAAGAGGAGCAGGAAAAAGCAAAAAATTTCAGAATTGCACCTTGCAATGCGGAGAAATTACTGTTTGTGCATTTACAATATTCATTGATTTTTGCCATTGAAAAACGTCCAGAAATGATTGAAGCTACTGACTGAATGAAAGGAGCTGGCATCTCACTCTCTTTGAATCTTGTTTATCATGCTAAGAGGAGCAGGAAAAAGCAAAAAATTTCAGAATAGCACCTTGCAATGCGGAGAAATTACTGTTTGTGCATTTACAATATTCATTGATTTTTGCCATTGAAAAACGTCCAGAAATGATTGAAGCTACTGACTGAATGAAAGGAGCTGGCATCTCACTCTCTTTGAATCTTCTTTATCATGCTTAGAGGAGCAGAAAAAGCAAAAAATTTCAGAATTGCACCTTGCAATGCGGAGAAATTACTGTTTGTGCATTTACAATATTCAATGATTTTTGCCATTGAAAAACGTCCAGAAATGATTGATGCTACTGACTGAATGAAAGGAGCTGGCATCTCACTCTCTTTGAATCTTCTTTATCATGCTAAGAGGAGCAGGAGAAAGCAAAAAATTTCAGAATTGCACCTTGCAATGCGGAGAAATTACTGTTTGTGCATTTACAATATTCATTGATTTTTGCCATTGAAAAACATCATGTTATTCATATACCAGAAATGTTTGAAGCTACTGACTGAATGAAAGGAGCTGGCATCTCACTCTCTTTGAATCTTCTTTATCATGCTAAGAGGAGCAGGAAAAAGCAAAAAATTTCAGAATTGCACCTTGCAATGCGGAGAAATTACTCTTTGTGCATTTACAATATTCATTGATTTTTGCCATTGAAAAACGTCCAGAAATGATTAAAGCTACTGACTGAATGAAAGGAGCTGGCATCTCACTCTCTTTGAATCTTCTTTATCATGCTAAGAGGAGCAGGAAAAATCAAAAAATTTCAGAATTGCACCTTGCAATGCGGAGAAATTACTGTTTGTGCATTTACAATATTCATTGATTTTTGCCATTGAAAAACGTCCAGAAATGATTGAAGCTACTGACTGAATGAAAGGAGCTGGCATCTCACTCTCTTTGAATCTTCTTTATCATGCTTAGAGGAGCAGGAAAAAGCAAAAAATTTCAGAATTGCACCTTGCAATGCGGAGAAATTACTGTTTGTGCATTTACAATATTCAATGATTTTTGCCATTGAAAAACGTCCAGAAATGATTGAAGCTACTGACTGAATGAAAGGAGCTGGCATCTCACTCTCTTTGAATCTTCTTTATCATGCTAAGAGGAGCAGGAAAAAGCAAAAAATTTCAGAATTGCACCTTGCAATGCGGAGAAATTACTGTTTGTGCATTTACAATATTCATTGATTTTTGCCATTGAAAAACATCATGTTATTCATATACCAGAAATGTTTGAAGCTACTGACTGAATGAAAGGAGCTGGCATCTCACTCTCTTTGAATCTTCTTTATCATGCTAAGAGGAGCAGGAAAAAGCAAAAAATTTCAGAATTGCACCTTGCAATGCGGAGAAATTACTCTTTGTGCATTTACAATATTCATTGATTTTTGCCATTGAAAAACGTCCAGAAATGATTGAAGCTACTGACTGAATGAAAGGAGCTGGCATCTCACTCTCTTTGAATCTTCTTTATCATGCTAAGAGGAGCAGGAAAAAGCAAAAAATTTCAGAATTGCACCTTGCAATGCGGAGAAATTACTGTTTGTGCATTTACAATATTCATTGATTTTTGCCATTGAAAAACATCATGTTATTCATATACCAGAAATGATTGAAGCTACTGACTGAATGAAAGGAGCTGGCATCTCACTCTCTTTGAATCTTCTTTATCATGCTAAGAGGAGCAGGAAAAAGCAAAAAATTTCAGAATTGCACCTTGCAATGCGGAGAAATTACTGTTTGTGCATTTACAATATTCAATGATTTTTGCCATTGAAAAACGTCCAGAAATGATTGAAGCTACTGACTGAATGAAAGGAGCTGGCATCTCACTCTCTTTGAATCTTCTTTATCATGCTAAGAGGAGCAGGAAAAAGCAAAAAATTTCAGAATTGCACCTTGCAATGCGGAGAAATTACTGTTTGTGCATTTACAATATTCATTGATTTTTGCCATTGAAAAACATCATGTTATTCATATACCAGAAATGTTTGAAGCTACTGACTGAATGAAAGGAGCTGGCATCTCACTCTCTTTGAATCTTCTTTATCATGCTAAGAGGAGCAGGAAAAAGCAAAAAATTTCAGAATTGCACCTTGCAATGCGGAGAAATTACTGTTTGTGCATTTACAATATTCATTGATTTTTGCCATTGAAAAACGTCCAGAAATGATTGAAGCTACTGACTGAATGAAAGGAGCTGGCATCTCACTCTCTTTGAATCTTGTTTATCATGCTAAGAGGAGCAGGAAAAAGCAAAAAATTTCAGAATTGCACCTTGCAATGCGGAGAAATTACTGTTTGTGCATTTACAATATTCATTGATTTTTGCCATTGAAAAACGTCCAGAAATGATTGAAGCTACTGACTGAATGAAAGGAGCTGGCATCTCACTCTCTTTGAATCTTCTTTATCATGCTAAGAGGAGCAGGAAAAAGCAAAAAATTTCAGAATTGCACCTTGCAATGCGGAGAAATTACTGTTTGTGCATTTACAATATTCATTGATTTTTGCCATTGAAAAACATCATGTTATTCATATACCAGAAATGATTGAAGCTACTGACTGAATGAAAGGAGCTGGCATCTCACTCTCTTTGAATCTTCTTTATCATGCTAAGAGGAGCAGGAAAAAGCAAAAAATTTCAGAATTGCACCTTGCAATGCGGAGAAATTACTGTTTGTGCATTTACAATATTCAATGATTTTTGCCATTGAAAAACGTCCAGAAATGATTGAAGCTACTGACTGAATGAAAGGAGCTGGCATCTCACTCTCTTTGAATCTTCTTTATCATGCTAAGAGGAGCAGGAAAAAGCAAAAAATTTCAGAATTGCACCTTGCAATGCGGAGAAATTACTGTTTGTGCATTTACAATATTCATTGATTTTTGCCATTGAAAAACATCATGTTATTCATATACCAGAAATGTTTGAAGCTACTGACTGAATGAAAGGAGCTGGCATCTCACTCTCTTTGAATCTTCTTTATCATGCTAAGAGGAGCAGGAAAAAGCAAAAAATTTCAGAATTGCACCTTGCAATGCGGAGAAATTACACTTTGTGCATTTACAATATTCATTGATTTTTGCCATTGAAAAACGTCCAGAAATGATTGAAGCTACTGACTGAATGAAAGGAGCTGGCATCTCACTCTCTTTGAATCTTCTTTATCATGCTAAGAGGAGCAGGAAAAAGCAAAAAATTTCAGAATTGCACCTTGCAATGCGGAGAAATTACTGTTTGTGCATTTACAATATTCATTGATTTTTGCCATTGAAAAACGTCCAGAAATGATTGAAGCTACTGACTGAATGAAAGGAGCTGGCATCTCACTCTCTTTGAATCTTCTTTATCATGCTAAGAGGAGCAGGAAAAATCAAAAAATTTCAGAATTGCACCTTGCAATGCGGAGAAATTACTGTTTGTGCATTTACAATATTCATTGATTTTTGCCATTGAAAAACATCATGTTATTCATATACCAGAAATGTTTGAAGCTACTGACTGAATGAAAGGAGCTGGCATCTCACTCTCTTTGAATCTTCTTTATCATGCTAAGAGGAGCAGGAAAAAGCAAAAAATTTCAGAATTGCACCTTGCAATGCGGAGAAATTACTGTTTGTGCATTTACAATATTCATTGATTTTTGCCATTGAAAAACGTCCAGAAATGATTGAAGCTACTGACTGAATGAAAGGAGCTGGCATCTCACTCTCTTTGAATCTTGTTTATCATGCTAAGAGGAGCAGGAAAAAGCAAAAAATTTCAGAATTGCACCTTGCAATGCGGAGAAATTACTGTTTGTGCATTTACAATATTCATTGATTTTTGCCATTGAAAAAGGTCCAGAAATGATTGAAGCTACTGACTGAATGAAAGGAGCTGGCATCTCACTCTCTTTGAATCTTGTTTATCATGCTAAGAGGAGCAGGAAAAAGCAAAAAATTTCAGAATTGCACCTTGCAATGCGGAGAAATTACTGTTTGTGCATTTACAATATTCATTGATTTTTGCCATTGAAAAACGTCCAGAAATGAGTGAAGCTACTGACTGAATGAAAGGAGCTGGCATCTCACGCTCTTTGAATCTTCTTTATCATGCTAAGAGGAGCAGGAAAAAGCAAAAAATTTCAGAATTGCACCTTGCAATGCGGAGAAATTACTGTTTGTGCATTTACAATATTCATTGATTTTTGCCATTGAAAAACGTCCAGAAATGATTGAAGCTACTGACTGAATGAAAGGAGCTGGCATCTCACTCTCTTTGAATCTTCTTTATCATGCTAAGAGGAGCAGGAAAAAGCAAAAAATTTCAGAATTGCACCTTGCAATGCGGAGAAATTACTGTTTGTGCATTTACAATATTCATTGATTTTTGCCATTGAAAAACATCATGTTATTCATATACCAGAAATGTTTGAAGCTACTGACTGAATGAAAGGAGCTGGCATCTCACTCTCTTTGAATCTTCTTTATCATGCTAAGAGGAGCAGGAAAAAGCAAAAAATTTCAGAATTGCACCTTGCAATGCGGAGAAATTACTGTTTGTGCATTTACAATATTCATTGATTTTTGCCATTGAAAAACGTCCAGAAATGATTGAAGCTACTGACTGAATGAAAGGAGCTGGCATCTCACTCTCTTTGAATCTTGTTTATCATGCTAAGAGGAGCAGGAAAAAGCAAAAAATTTCAGAATAGCACCTTGCAATGCGGAGAAATTACTGTTTGTGCATTTACAATATTCATTGATTTTTGCCATTGAAAAACGTCCAGAAATGATTGAAGCTACTGACTGAATGAAAGGAGCTGGCATCTCACTCTCTTTGAATCTTCTTTATCATGCTTAGAGGAGCAGGAAAAAGCAAAAAATTTCAGAATTGCACCTTGCAATGCGGAGAAATTACTGTTTGTGCATTTACAATATTCAATGATTTTTGCCATTGAAAAACGTCCAGAAATGATTGATGCTACTGACTGAATGAAAGGAGCTGGCATCTCACTCTCTTTGAATCTTCTTTATCATGCTAAGAGGAGCAGGAAAAAGCAAAAAATTTCAGAATTGCACCTTGCAATGCGGAGAAATTACTGTTTGTGCATTTACAATATTCATTGATTTTTGCCATTGAAAAACATCATGTTATTCATATACCAGAAATGTTTGAAGCTACTGACTGAATGAAAGGAGCTGGCATCTCACTCTCTTTGAATCTTCTTTATCATGCTAAGAGGAGCAGGAAAAAGCAAAAAATTTCAGAATTGCACCTTGCAATGCGGAGAAATTACTCTTTGTGCATTTACAATATTCATTGATTTTTGCCATTGAAAAACGTCCAGAAATGATTAAAGCTACTGACTGAATGAAAGGAGCTGGCATCTCACTCTCTTTGAATCTTCTTTATCATGCTAAGAGGAGCAGGAAAAATCAAAAAATTTCAGAATTGCACCTTGCAATGCGGAGAAATTACTGTTTGTGCATTTACAATATTCATTGATTTTTGCCATTGAAAAACGTCCAGAAATGATTGAAGCTACTGACTGAATGAAAGGAGCTGGCATCTCACTCTCTTTGAATCTTCTTTATCATGCTTAGAGGAGCAGGAAAAAGCAAAAAATTTCAGAATTGCACCTTGCAATGCGGAGAAATTACTGTTTGTGCATTTACAATATTCAATGATTTTTGCCATTGAAAAACGTCCAGAAATGATTGAAGCTACTGACTGAATGAAAGGAGCTGGCATCTCACTCTCTTTGAATCTTCTTTATCATGCTAAGAGGAGCAGGAAAAAGCAAAAAATTTCAGAATTGCACCTTGCAATGCGGAGAAATTACTGTTTGTGCATTTACAATATTCATTGATTTTTGCCATTGAAAAACGTCCAGAAATGATTGAAGCTACTGACTGAATGAAAGGAGCTGGCATCTCACTCTCTTTGAATCTTGTTTATCATGCTAAGAGGAGCAGGAAAAAGCAAAAAATTTCAGAATTGCACCTTGCAATGCGGAGAAATTACTGTTTGTGCATTTACAATATTCATTGATTTTTGCCATTGAAAAACGTCCAGAAATGATTGAAGCTACTGACTGAATGAAAGGAGCTGGCATCTCACTCTCTTTGAATCTTGTTTATCATGCTAAGAGGAGCAGGAAAAAGCAAAAAATTTCAGAATTGCACCTTGCAATGCGGAGAAATTACTGTTTGTGCATTTACAATATTCATTGATTTTTGCCATTGAAAAACGTCCAGAAATGAGTGAAGCTACTGACTGAATGAAAGGAGCTGGCATCTCACGCTCTTTGAATCTTCTTTATCATGCTAAGAGGAGCAGGAAAAAGCAAAAAATTTCAGAATTGCACCTTGCAATGCGGAGAAATTACTGTTTGTGCATTTACAATATTCATTGATTTTTGCCATTGAAAAACGTCCAGAAATGATTGAAGCTACTGACTGAATGAAAGGAGCTGGCATCTCACTCTCTTTGAATCTTCTTTATCATGCTAAGAGGAGCAGGAAAAAGCAAAAAATTTCAGAATTGCACCTTGCAATGCGGAGAAATTACTGTTTGTGCATTTACAATATTCATTGATTTTTGCCATTGAAAAACATCATGTTATTCATATACCAGAAATGTTTGAAGCTACTGACTGAATGAAAGGAGCTGGCATCTCACTCTCTTTGAATCTTCTTTATCATGCTAAGAGGAGCAGGAAAAAGCAAAAAATTTCAGAATTGCACCTTGCAATGCGGAGAAATTACTGTTTGTGCATTTACAATATTCATTGATTTTTGCCATTGAAAAACGTCCAGAAATGATTGAAGCTACTGACTGAATGAAAGGAGCTGGCATCTCACTCTCTTTGAATCTTGTTTATCATGCTAAGAGGAGCAGGAAAAAGCAAAAAATTTCAGAATAGCTCCTTGCAATGCGGAGAAATTACTGTTTGTGCATTTACAATATTCATTGATTTTTGCCATTGAAAAACGTCCAGAAATGATTGAAGCTACTGACTGAATGAAAGGAGCTGGCATCTCACTCTCTTTGAATCTTCTTTATCATGCTTAGAGGAGCAGGAAAAAGCAAAAAATTTCAGAATTGCACCTTGCAATGCGGAGAAATTACTGTTTGTGCATTTACAATATTCAATGATTTTTGCCATTGAAAAACGTCCAGAAATGATTGATGCTACTGACTGAATGAAAGGAGCTGGCATCTCACTCTCTTTGAATCTTCTTTATCATGCTAAGAGGAGCAGGAAAAAGCAAAAAATTTCAGAATTGCACCTTGCAATGCGGAGAAATTACTGTTTGTGCATTTACAATATTCATTGATTTTTGCCATTGAAAAACATCATGTTATTCATATACCAGAAATGTTTGAAGCTACTGACTGAATGAAAGGAGCTGGCATCTCACTCTCTTTGAATCTTCTTTATCATGCTAAGAGGAGCAGGAAAAAGCAAAAAATTTCAGAATTGCACCTTGCAATGCGGAGAAATTACTCTTTGTGCATTTACAATATTCATTGATTTTTGCCATTGAAAAACGTCCAGAAATGATTAAAGCTACTGACTGAATGAAAGGAGCTGGCATCTCACTCTCTTTGAATCTTCTTTATCATGCTAAGAGGAGCAGGAAAAATCAAAAAATTTCAGAATTGCACCTTGCAATGCGGAGAAATTACTGTTTGTGCATTTACAATATTCATTGATTTTTGCCATTGAAAAACGTCCAGAAATGATTGAAGCTACTGACTGAATGAAAGGAGCTGGCATCTCACTCTCTTTGAATCTTCTTTATCATGCTTAGAGGAGCAGGAAAAAGCAAAAAATTTCAGAATTGCACCTTGCAATGCGGAGAAATTACTGTTTGTGCATTTACAATATTCAATGATTTTTGCCATTGAAAAACGTCCAGAAATGATTGAAGCTACTGACTGAATGAAAGGAGCTGGCATCTCACTCTCTTTGAATCTTCTTTATCATGCTAAGAGGAGCAGGAAAAAGCAAAAAATTTCAGAATTGCACCTTGCAATGCGGAGAAATTACTGTTTGTGCATTTACAATATTCATTGATTTTTGCCATTGAAAAACATCATGTTATTCATATACCAGAAATGTTTGAAGCTACTGACTGAATGAAAGGAGCTGGCATCTCACTCTCTTTGAATCTTCTTTATCATGCTAAGAGGAGCAGGAAAAAGCAAAAAATTTCAGAATTGCACCTTGCAATGCGGAGAAATTACTCTTTGTGCATTTACAATATTCATTGATTTTTGCCATTGAAAAACGTCCTGAAATGATTAAAGCTACTGACTGAATGAAAGGAGCTGGCATCTCACTCTCTTTGAATCTTGTTTATCATGCTAAGAGGAGCAGGAAAAAGCAAAAAATTTCAGAATTGCACCTTGCAATGCGGAGAAATTACTGTTTGTGCATTTACAATATTCATTGATTTTTGCCATTGAAAAACGTCCAGAAATGATTGAAGCTACTGACTGAATGAAAGGAGCTGGCATCTCACTCTCTTTGAATCTTCTTTATCATGCTAAGAGGAGCAGGAAAAAGCAACAAATTTCAGAATTGCACCTTGCAATGCGGAGAAATTACTGTTTGTGCATTTACAATATTCATTGATTTTTGCCATTGAAAAACATCATGTTATTCATATACCAGAAATGATTGAAGCTACTGACTGAATGAAAGGAGCTGGCATCTCACTCTCTTTGAATCTTCTTTATCATGCTAAGAGGAGCAGGAAAAAGCAAAAAATTTCAGAATTGCACCTTGCAATGCGGAGAAATTACTGTTTGTGCATTTACAATATTCAATGATTTTTGCCATTGAAAAACGTCCAGAAATGATTGAAGCTACTGACTGAATGAAAGGAGCTGGCATCTCACTCTCTTTGAATCTTCTTTATCATGCTAAGAGGAGCAGGAAAAAGCAAAAAATTTCAGAATTGCACCTTGCAATGCGCAGAAATTACTGTTTGTGCATTTACAATATTCATTGATTTTTGCCATTGAAAAACGTCCAGAAATGATTGAAGCTACTGACTGAATGAAAGGAGCTGGCATCTCACTCTCTTTGAATCTTCTTTATCATGCTAAGAGGAGCAGGAAAAAGCAAAAAATTTCAGAATTGCACGTTGCAATGCGGAGAAATTACTGTTTGTGCATTTACAATATTCATTGATTTTTGCCATTGAAAAACATCATGTTATTCATATACCAGAAATGATTGAAGCTACTGACTGAATGAAAGGAGCTGGCATCTCACTCTCTTTGAATCTTCTTTATCATGCTAAGAGGAGCAGGAAAAAGCAAAAAATTTCAGAATTGCACCTTGCAATGCGGAGAAATTACTGTTTGTGCATTTACAATATTCAATGATTTTTGCCATTGAAAAACGTCCAGAAATGATTGAAGCTACTGACTGAATGAAAGGAGCTGGCATCTCACTCTCTTTGAATCTTCTTTATCATGCTAAGAGGAGCAGGAAAAAGCAAAAAATTTCAGAATTGCACCTTGCAATGCGGAGAAATTACTGTTTGTGCATTTACAATATTCATTGATTTTTGCCATTGAAAAACATCATGTTATTCATATACCAGAAATGTTTGAAGCTACTGACTGAATGAAAGGAGCTGGCATCTCACTCTCTTTGAATCTTCTTTATCATGCTAAGAGGAGCAGGAAAAAGCAAAAAATTTCAGAATTGCACCTTGCAATGCGGAGAAATTACTCTTTGTGCATTTACAATATTCATTGATTTTTGCCCTTGAAAAACGTCCAGAAATGATTGAAGCTACTGACTGAATGAAAGGAGCTGGCATCTCACTCTCTTTGAATCTTCTTTATCATGCTAAGAGGAGCAGGAAAAAGCAAAAAATTTCAGAATTGCACCTTGCAATGCGGAGAAATTACTGTTTGTGCATTTACAATATTCATTGATTTTTGCCATTGAAAAATGTCCAGAAATGATTGAAGCTACTGACTGAATGAAAGGAGCTGGCATCTCACTCTCTTTGAATCTTCTTTATCATGCTAAGAGGAGCAGGAAAAAGCAAAAAATTTCAGAATTGCACCTTGCAATGCGGAGAAATTACTGTTTGTGCATTTACAATATTCATTGATTTTTGCCATTGAAAAACATCATGTTATTCATATACCAGAAATGTTTGAAGCTACTGACTGAATGAAAGGAGCTGGCATCTCACTCTCTTTGAATCTTCTTTATCATGCTAAGAGGAGCAGGAAAAAGCAAAAAATTTCAGAATTGCACCTTGCAATGCGGAGAAATTACTCTTTGTGCATTTACAATATTCATTGATTTTTGCCATTGAAAAACGTCCAGAAATGATTGAAGCTACTGACTGAATGAAAGGAGCTGGCATCTCACTCTCTTTGAATCTTCTTTATCATGCTAAGAGGAGCAGGAAAAAGCAAAAAATTTCAGAATTGCACCTTGCAATGCGGAGAAATTACTGTTTGTGCATTTACAATATTCATTGATTTTTGCCATTGAAAACTGTCCAGAAATGATTGAAGCTACTGACTGAATGAAAGGAGCTGGCATCTCACTCTCTTTGAATCTTCTTTATCATGCTAAGAGGAGCAGGAAAAAGCAAAAAATTTCAGAATTGCACCTTGCAATGCGGAGAAATTACTGTTTGTGCATTTACAATATTCATTGATTTTTGCCATTGAAAAACATCATGTTATTCATATACCAGAAATGTTTGAAGCTACTGACTGAATGAAAGGAGCTGGCATCTCACTCTCTTTGAATCTTCTTTGTCATGCTAAGAGGAGCAGGAAAAAGCAAAAAATTTCAGAATTGCACCTTGCAATGCGGAGAAATTACTCTTTGTGCATTTACAATATTCATTGATTTTTGCCATTGAAAAACGTCCAGAAATGATTGAAGCTACTGACTGAATGAAAGGAGCTGGCATCTCACTCTCTTTGAATATTGTTTATCATGCTAAGAGGAGCAGGAAAAAGCAAAAAATTTCAGAATTGCACCTTGCAATGCGGAGAAATTACTGTTTGTGCATTTACAATATTCATTGATTTTTGCCATTGAAAAACGTCCAGAAATGATTGAAGCTACTGACTGAATGAAAGGAGCTGGCATCTCACTCTCTTTGAATCTTCTTTATCATGCTAAGAGGAGCAGGAAAAAGCAAAAAATTTCAGAATTGCACCTTGCAATGCGGAGAAATTACTGTTTGTGCATTTACAATATTCATTGATTTTTGCCATTGAAAAACATCATGTTATTCATATACCAGAAATGATTGAAGCTACTGACTGAATGAAAGGAGCTGGCATCTCACTCTCTTTGAATCTTCTTTATCATGCTAAGAGGAGCAGGAAAAAGCAAAAAATTTCAGAATTGCACCTTGCAATGCGGAGAAATTACTGTTTGTGCATTTACAATATTCAATGATTTTTGCCATTGAAAAACGTCCAGAAATGATTGAAGCTACTGACTGAATGAAAGGAGCTGGCATCTCACTCTCTTTGAATCTTCTTTATCATGCTAAGAGGAGCAGGAAAAAGCAAAAAATTTCAGAATTGCACCTTGCAATGCGGAGAAATTACTGTTTGTGCATTTACAATATTCATTGATTTTTGCCATTGAAAAACATCATGTTATTCATATACCAGAAATGTTTGAAGCTACTGACTGAATGAAAGGAGCTGGCATCTCACTCTCTTTGAATCTTCTTTATCATGCTAAGAGGAGCAGGAAAAAGCAAAAAATTTCAGAATTGCACCTTGCAATGCGGAGAAATTACTCTTTGTGCATTTACAATATTCATTGATTTTTGCCATTGAAAAACGTCCAGAAATGATTAAAGCTACTGACTGAATGAAAGGAGCTGGCATCTCACTCTCTTTGAATCTTCTTTATCATGCTAAGAGGAGCAGGAAAAATCAAAAAATTTCAGAATTGCACCTTGCAATGCGGAGAAATTACTGTTTGTGCATTTACAATATTCATTGATTTTTGCCATTGAAAAACGTCCAGAAATGATTGAAGCTACTGACTGAATGAAAGGAGCTGGCATCTCACTCTCTTTGAATCTTCTTTATCATGCTTAGAGGAGCAGGAAAAAGCAAAAAATTTCAGAATTGCACCTTGCAATGCGGAGAAATTACTGTTTGTGCATTTACAATATTCAATGATTTTTGCCATTGAAAAACGTCCAGAAATGATTGAAGCTACTGACTGAATGAAAGGAGCTGGCATCTCACTCTCTTTGAATCTTCTTTATCATGCTAAGAGGAGCAGGAAAAAGCAAAAAATTTCAGAATTGCACCTTGCAATGCGGAGAAATTACTGTTTGTGCATTTACAATATTCATTGATTTTTGCCATTGAAAAACATCATGTTATTCATATACCAGAAATGTTTGAAGCTACTGACTGAATGAAAGGAGCTGGCATCTCACTCTCTTTGAATCTTCTTTATCATGCTAAGAGGAGCAGGAAAAAGCAAAAAATTTCAGAATTGCACCTTGCAATGCGGAGAAATTACTCTTTGTGCATTTACAATATTCATTGATTTTTGCCATTGAAAAACGTCCAGAAATGATTAAAGCTACTGACTGAATGAAAGGAGCTGGCATCTCACTCTCTTTGAATCTTGTTTATCATGCTAAGAGGAGCAGGAAAAAGCAAAAAATTTCAGAATTGCACCTTGCAATGCGGAGAAATTACTGTTTGTGCATTTACAATATTCATTGATTTTTGCCATTGAAAAACGTCCAGAAATGATTGAAGCTACTGACTGAATGAAAGGAGCTGGCATCTCACTCTCTTTGAATCTTCTTTATCATGCTAAGAGGAGCAGGAAAAAGCAACAAATTTCAGAATTGCACCTTGCAATGCGGAGAAATTACTGTTTGTGCATTTACAATATTCATTGATTTTTGCCATTGAAAAACATCATGTTATTCATATACCAGAAATGATTGAAGCTACTGACTGAATGAAAGGAGCTGGCATCTCACTCTCTTTGAATCTTCTTTATCATGCTAAGAGGAGCAGGAAAAAGCAAAAAATTTCAGAATTGCACCTTGCAATGCGGAGAAATTACTGTTTGCATTTACAATATTCAATGATTTTTGCCATTGAAAAACGTCCAGAAATGATTGAAGCTACTGACTGAATGAAAGGAGCTGGCATCTCACTCTCTTTGAATCTTCTTTATCATGCTAAGAGGAGCAGGAAAAAGCAAAAAATTTCAGAATTGCACCTTGCAATGCGCAGAAATTACTGTTTGTGCATTTACAATATTCATTGATTTTTGCCATTGAAAAACGTCCAGAAATGATTGAAGCTACTGACTGAATGAAAGGAGCTGGCATCTCACTCTCTTTGAATCTTCTTTATCATGCTAAGAGGAGCAGGAAAAAGCAAAAAATTTCAGAATTGCACCTTGCAATGCGGAGAAATTACTCTTTGTGCATTTACAATATTCATTGATTTTTGCCATTGAAAAACATCCAGAAATGATTAAAGCTACTGACTGAATGAAAGGAGCTGGCATCTCACTCTCTTTGAATCTTCTTTATCATGCTAAGAGGAGCAGGAAAAATCAAAAAATTTCAGAATTGCACCTTGCAATGCGGAGAAATTACTGTTTGTGCATTTACAATATTCATTGATTTTTGCCATTGAAAAACGTCCAGAAATGATTGAAGCTACTGACTGAATGAAAGGAGCTGGCATCTCACTCTCTTTGAATCTTCTTTATCATGCTTAGAGGAGCAGGAAAAAGCAAAAAATTTCAGAATTGCACCTTGCAATGCGGAGAAATTACTGTTTGTGCATTTACAATATTCAATGATTTTTGCCATTGAAAAACGTCCAGAAATGATTGAAGCTACTGACTGAATGAAAGGAGCTGGCATCTCACTCTCTTTGAATCTTCTTTATCATGCTAAGAGGAGCAGGAAAAAGCAAAAAATTTCAGAATTGCACCTTGCAATGCGGAGAAATTACTGTTTGTGCATTTACAATATTCATTGATTTTTGCCATTGAAAAACATCATGTTATTCATATACCAGAAATGTTTGAAGCTACTGACTGAATGAAAGGAGCTGGCATCTCACTCTCTTTGAATCTTCTTTATCATGCTAAGAGGAGCAGGAAAAAGCAAAAAATTTCAGAATTGCACCTTGCAATGCGGAGAAATTACTCTTTGTGCATTTACAATATTCATTGATTTTTGCCATTGAAAAACGTCCAGAAATGATTAAAGCTACTGACTGAATGAAAGGAGCTGGCATCTCACTCTCTTTGAATCTTGTTTATCATGCTAAGAGGAGCAGGAAAAAGCAAAAAATTTCAGAATTGCACCTTGCAATGCGGAGAAATTACTGTTTGTGCATTTACAATATTCATTGATTTTTGCCATTGAAAAACGTCCAGAAATGATTGAAGCTACTGACTGAATGAAAGGAGCTGGCATCTCACTCTCTTTGAATCTTCTTTATCATGCTAAGAGGAGCAGGAAAAAGCAACAAATTTCAGAATTGCACCTTGCAATGCGGAGAAATTACTGTTTGTGCATTTACAATATTCATTGATTTTTGCCATTGAAAAACATCATGTTATTCATATACCAGAAATGATTGAAGCTACTGACTGAATGAAAGGAGCTGGCATCTCACTCTCTTTGAATCTTCTTTATCATGCTAAGAGGAGCAGGAAAAAGCAAAAAATTTCAGAATTGCACCTTGCAATGCGGAGAAATTACTGTTTGTGCATTTACAATATTCAATGATTTTTGCCATTGAAAAACGTCCAGAAATGATTGAAGCTACTGACTGAATGAAAGGAGCTGGCATCTCACTCTCTTTGAATCTTCTTTATCATGCTAAGAGGAGCAGGAAAAAGCAAAAAATTTCAGAATTGCACCTTGCAATGCGCAGAAATTACTGTTTGTGCATTTACAATATTCATTGATTTTTGCCATTGAAAAACGTCCAGAAATGATTGAAGCTACTGACTGAATGAAAGGAGCTGGCATCTCACTCTCTTTGAATCTTGTTTATCATGCTAAGAGGAGCAGGAAAAAGCAAAAAATTTCAGAATTGCACGTTGCAATGCGGAGAAATTACTGTTTGTGCATTTACAATATTCATTGATTTTTGCCATTGAAAAACATCATGTTATTCATATACCAGAAATGATTGAAGCTACTGACTGAATGAAAGGAGCTGGCATCTCACTCTCTTTGAATCTTCTTTATCATGCTAAGAGGAGCAGGAAAAAGCAAAAAATTTCAGAATTGCACCTTGCAATGCGGAGAAATTACTGTTTGTGCATTTACAATATTCAATGATTTTTGCCATTGAAAAACGTCCAGAAATGATTGAAGCTACTGACTGAATGAAAGGAGCTGGCATCTCACTCTCTTTGAATCTTCTTTATCATGCTAAGAGGAGCAGGAAAAAGCAAAAAATTTCAGAATTGCACCTGGCAATGCGGAGAAATTACTGTTTGTGCATTTACAATATTCATTGATTTTTGCCATTGAAAAACATCATGTTATTCATATACCAGAAATGTTTGAAGCTACTGACTGAATGAAAGGAGCTGGCATCTCACTCTCTTTGAATCTTCTTTATCATGCTAAGAGGAGCAGGAAAAAGCAAAAAATTTCAGAATTGCACCTTGCAATGCGGAGAAATTACTCTTTGTGCATTTACAATATTCATTGATTTTTGCCCTTGAAAAACGTCCAGAAATGATTGAAGCTACTGACTGAATGAAAGGAGCTGGCATCTCACTCTCTTTGAATCTTCTTTATCATGCTAAGAGGAGCAGGAAAAAGCAAAAAATTTCAGAATTGCACCTTGCAATGCGGAGAAATTACTGTTTGTGCATTTACAATATTCATTGATTTTTGCCATTGAAAAATGTCCAGAAATGATTGAAGCTACTGACTGAATGAAAGGAGCTGGCATCTCACTCTCTTTGAATCTTCTTTATCATGCTAAGAGGAGCAGGAAAAAGCAAAAAATTTCAGAATTGCACCTTGCAATGCGGAGAAATTACTCTTTGTGCATTTACAATATTCATTGATTTTTGCCATTGAAAAACGTCCAGAAATGATTGAAGCTACTGACTGAATGAAAGGAGCTGGCATCTCACTCTCTTTGAATCTTCTTTATCATGCTAAGAGGAGCAGGAAAAAGCAAAAAATTTCAGAATTGCACCTTGCAATGCGGAGAAATTACTGTTTGTGCATTTACAATATTCATTGATTTTTGCCATTGAAAACTGTCCAGAAATGATTGAAGCTACTGACTGAATGAAAGGAGCTGGCATCTCACTCTCTTTGAATCTTCTTTATCATGCTAAGAGGAGCAGGAAAAAGCAAAAAATTTCAGAATTGCACCTTGCAATGCGGAGAAATTACTGTTTGTGCATTTACAATATTCATTGATTTTTGCCATTGAAAAACATCATGTTATTCATATACCAGAAATGTTTGAAGCTACTGACTGAATGAAAGGAGCTGGCATCTCACTCTCTTTGAATCTTCTTTGTCATGCTAAGAGGAGCAGGAAAAAGCAAAAAATTTCAGAATTGCACCTTGCAATGCGGAGAAATTACTGTTTGTGCATTTACAATATTCAATGATTTTTGCCATTGAAAAACGTCCAGAAATGATTGAAGCTACTGACTGAATGAAAGGAGCTGGCATCTCACTCTCTTTGAATCTTCTTTATCATGCTAAGAGGAGCAGGAAAAAGCAAAAAATTTCAGAATTGCACCTTGCAATGCGCAGAAATTACTGTTTGTGCATTTACAATATTCATTGATTTTTGCCATTGAAAAACGTCCAGAAATGATTGAAGCTACTGACTGAATGAAAGGAGCTGGCATCTCACTCTCTTTGAATCTTCTTTATCATGCTAAGAGGAGCAGGAAAAAGCAAAAAATTTCAGAATTGCACGTTGCAATGCGGAGAAATTACTGTTTGTGCATTTACAATATTCATTGATTTTTGCCATTGAAAAACATCATGTTATTCATATACCAGAAATGATTGAAGCTACTGACTGAATGAAAGGAGCTGGCATCTCACTCTCTTTGAATCTTCTTTATCATGCTAAGAGGAGCAGGAAAAAGCAAAAAATTTCAGAATTGCACCTTGCAATGCGGAGAAATTACTGTTTGTGCATTTACAATATTCAATGATTTTTGCCATTGAAAAACGTCCAGAAATGATTGAAGCTACTGACTGAATGAAAGGAGCTGGCATCTCACTCTCTTTGAATCTTCTTTATCATGCTAAGAGGAGCAGGAAAAAGCAAAAAATTTCAGAATTGCACCTTGCAATGCGGAGAAATTACTGTTTGTGCATTTACAATATTCATTGATTTTTGCCATTGAAAAACATCATGTTATTCATATACCAGAAATGTTTGAAGCTACTGACTGAATGAAAGGAGCTGGCATCTCACTCTCTTTGAATCTTCTTTATCATGCTAAGAGGAGCAGGAAAAAGCAAAAAATTTCAGAATTGCACCTTGCAATGCGGAGAAATTACTCTTTGTGCATTTACAATATTCATTGATTTTTGCCCTTGAAAAACGTCCAGAAATGATTGAAGCTACTGACTGAATGAAAGGAGCTGGCATCTCACTCTCTTTGAATCTTCTTTATCATGCTAAGAGGAGCAGGAAAAAGCAAAAAATTTCAGAATTGCACCTTGCAATGCGGAGAAATTACTGTTTGTGCATTTACAATATTCATTGATTTTTGCCATTGAAAAATGTCCAGAAATGATTGAAGCTACTGACTGAATGAAAGGAGCTGGCATCTCACTCTCTTTGAATCTTCTTTATCATGCTAAGAGGAGCAGGAAAAAGCAAAAAATTTCAGAATTGCACCTTGCAATGCGGAGAAATTACTGTTTGTGCATTTACAATATTCATTGATTTTTGCCATTGAAAAACATCATGTTATTCATATACCAGAAATGTTTGAAGCTACTGACTGAATGAAAGGAGCTGGCATCTCACTCTCTTTGAATCTTCTTTATCATGCTAAGAGGAGCAGGAAAAAGCAAAAAATTTCAGAATTGCACCTTGCAATGCGGAGAAATTACTCTTTGTGCATTTACAATATTCATTGATTTTTGCCATTGAAAAACGTCCAGAAATGATTGAAGCTACTGACTGAATGAAAGGAGCTGGCATCTCACTCTCTTTGAATCTTGTTTATCATGCTAAGAGGAGCAGGAAAAAGCAAAAAATTTCAGAATTGCACCTTGCAATGCGGAGAAATTACTGTTTGTGCATTTACAATATTCATTGATTTTTGTCATTGAAAAACGTCCAGAAATGATTGAAGCTACTGACTGAATGAAAAGAGCTGGCATCTCACTCTCTTTGAATCTTGTTTATCATGCTAAGAGGAGCAGGAAAAAGCAAAAAATTTCAGAATTGCACCTTGCAATGCGGAGAAATTACTGTTTGTGCATTTACAATATTCATTGATTTTTGTCATTGAAAAACGTCCAGAAATGATTGAAGCTACTGACTGAATGAAAAGAGCTGGCATCTCACTCTCTTTGAATCTTGTTTATCATGCTAAGAGGAGCAGGAAAAAGCAAAAAATTTCAGAATTGCACCTTGCAATGCGGAGAAATTACTGTTTGTGCATTTACAATATTCATTGATTTTTGCCATTGAAAAACGTCCAGAAATGATTGAAGCTACTTACTGAATGAAAGGAGCTGGCATCTCACTCTCTTTGAATCTTCTTTATCATGCTAAGAGGAGCAGGAAAAAGCAAAAAATTTCAGAATTGCACCTTGCAATGCGGAGAAATTACTGTTTGTGCATTTACAATATTCATTGATTTTTGCCATTGAAAAACATCATGTTATTCATATACCAGAAATGTTTGAAGCTACTGACTGAATGAAAGGAGCTGGCATCTCACTCTCTTTGAATCTTCTTTATCATGCTAAGAGGAGCAGGAAAAAGCAAAAAATTTCAGAATTGCACCTTGCAATGCGGAGAAATTACTCTTTGTGCATTTACAATATTCATTGATTTTTGCCATTGAAAAACATCCAGAAATGATTGAAGCTACTGACTGAATGAAAGGAGCTGGCATCTCACTCTCTTTGAATCTTCTTTATCATGCTAAGAGGAGCAGGAAAAAGCAAAAAATTTCAGAATTGCACCTTGCAATGCGGAGAAATTACTGTTTGTGCATTTACAATATTCATTGATTTTTGCCATTGAAAAATGTCCAGAAATGATTGAAGCTACTGACTGAATGAAAGGATCTGGCATCTCACTCTCTTTGAATCTTCTTTATCATGCTAAGAGGAGCAGGAAAAAGCAAAAAATTTCAGAATTGCACCTTGCAATGCGGAGAAATTACTGTTTGTGCATTTACAATATTCATTGATTTTTGCCATTGAAAAACATCATGTTATTCATATACCAGAAATGTTTGAAGCTACTGACTGAATGAAAGGAGCTGGCATCTCACTCTCTTTGAATCTTCTTTATCATGCTAAGAGGAGCAGGAAAAAGCAAAAAATTTCAGAATTGCACCTTGCAATGCGGAGAAATTACTGTTTGTGCATTTACAATATTCATTGATTTTTGCCATTGAAAAACGTCCAGAAATGATTGAAGCTACTGACTGAATGAAAGGAGCTGGCATCTCACTCTCTTTGAATCTTGTTTATCATGCTAAGAGGAGCAGGAAAAAGCAAAAAATTTCAGAATTGCACCTTGCAATGCGGAGAAATTACTGTTTGTGCATTTACAATATTCATTGATTTTTGCCATTGAAAAACGTCCAGAAATGATTGAAGCTACTTACTGAATGAAAGGAGCTGGCATCTCACTCTCTTTGAATCTTCTTTATCATGCTAAGAGGAGCAGGAAAAAGCAAAAAATTTCAGAATTGCACCTTGCAATGCGGAGAAATTACTGTTTGTGCATTTACAATATTCATTGATTTTTGCCATTGAAAAACATCATGTTATTCATATACCAGAAATGTTTGAAGCTACTGACTGAATGAAAGGAGCTGGCATCTCACTCTCTTTGAATCTTCTTTATCATGCTAAGAGGAGCAGGAAAAAGCAAAAAATTTCAGAATTGCACCTTGCAATGCGGAGAAATTACTCTTTGTGCATTTACAATATTCATTGATTTTTGCCATTGAAAAACGTCCAGAAATGATTGAAGCTACTGACTGAATGAAAGGAGCTGGCATCTCACTCTCTTTGAATCTTCTTTATCATGCTAAGAGGAGCAGGAAAAAGCAAAAAATTTCAGAATTGCACCTTGCAATGCGGAGAAATTACTGTTTGTGCATTTACAATATTCATTGATTTTTGCCATTGAAAAATGTCCAGAAATGATTGAAGCTACTGACTGAATGAAAGGATCTGGCATCTCACTCTCTTTGAATCTTCTTTATCATGCTAAGAGGAGCAGGAAAAAGCAAAAAATTTCAGAATTGCACCTTGCAATGCGGAGAAATTACTGTTTGTGCATTTACAATATTCATTGATTTTTGCCATTGAAAAACATCATGTTATTCATATACCAGAAATGATTGAAGCTACTGACTGAATGAAAGGAGCTGGCATCTCACTCTCTTTGAATCTTCTTTATCATGCTAAGAGGAGCAGGAAAAAGCAAAAAATTTCAGAATTGCACCTTGCAATGCGGAGAAATTACTGTTTGTGCATTTACAATATTCAATGATTTTTGCCATTGAAAAACGTCCAGAAATGATTGAAGCTACTGACTGAATGAAAGGAGCTGGCATCTCACTCTCTTTGAATCTTCTTTATCATGCTAAGAGGAGCAGGAAAAAGCAAAAAATTTCAGAATTGCACCTTGCAATGCGGAGAAATTACTGTTTGTGCATTTACAATATTCATTGATTTTTGCCATTGAAAAACATCATGTTATTCATATACCAGAAATGTTTGAAGCTACTGACTGAATGAAAGGAGCTGGCATCTCACTCTCTTTGAATCTTCTTTATCATGCTAAGAGGAGCAGGAAAAAGCAAAAAATTTCAGAATTGCACCTTGCAATGCGGAGAAATTACTCTTTGTGCATTTACAATATTCATTGATTTTTGCCATTGAAAAACGTCCAGAAATGATTGAAGCTACTGACTGAATGAAAGGAGCTGGCATCTCACTCTCTTTGAATCTTCTTTATCATGCTAAGAGGAGCAGGAAAAAGCAAAAAATTTCAGAATTGCACCTTGCAATGCGGAGAAATTACTGTTTGTGCATTTACAATATTCATTGATTTTTGCCATTGAAAAACGTCCAGAAATGATTGAAGCTACTGACTGAATGAAAGGAGCTGGCATCTCACTCTCTTTGAATCTTCTTTATCATGCTAAGAGGAGCAGGAAAAAGCAAAACATTTCAGAATTGCACCTTGCAATGCGGAGAAATTACTGTTTGTGCATTTACAATATTCATTGATTTTTGCCATTGAAAAACATCATGTTATTCATATACCAGAAATGTTTGAAGCTACTGACTGAATGAAAGGAGCTGGCATCTCACTCTCTTTGAATCTTCTTTATCATGCTAAGAGGAGCAGGAAAAAGCAAAAAATTTCAGAATTGCACCTTGCAATGCGGAGAAATTACTGTTTGTGCATTTACAATATTCATTGATTTTTGCCATTGAAAAACGTCCAGAAATGATTGAAGCTACTGACTGAATGAAAGGAGCTGGCATCTCACTCTCTTTGAATCTTCTTTATCATGCTAAGAGGAGCAGGAAAAAGCAAAAAATTTCAGAATTGCACCTTGCAATGCAGAGAAATTACTGTTTGTGCATTTACAATATTCATTGATTTTTGCCATTGAAAAACGTCCAGAAATGATTGAAGCTACTGACTGAATGAAAGGAGCTGGCATCTCACTCTCTTTGAATCTTCTTTATCATGCTAAGAGGAGCAGGAAAAAGCAAAAAATTTCAGAATTGCACCTTGCAATGCGGAGAAATTACTGTTTGTGCATTTACAATATTCATTGATTTTTGCCATTGAAAAATGTCCAGAAATGATTGAAGCTACTGACTGAATGAAAGGAGCTGGCATCTCACTCTCTTTGAATCTTCTTTATCATGCTAAGAGGAGCAGGAAAAAGCAAAAAATTTCAGAATTGCACCTTGCAATGCGGAGAAATTACTGTTTGTGCATTTACAATATTCATTGATTTTTGCCATTGAAAAACATCATGTTATTCATATACCAGAAATGTTTGAAGCTACTGACTGAATGAAAGGAGCTGGCATCTCACTCTCTTTGAATCTTCTTTATCATGCTAAGAGGAGCAGGAAAAAGCAAAAAATTTCAGAATTGCACCTTGCAATGCGGAGAAATTACTGTTTGTGCATTTACAATATTCATTGATTTTTGCCATTGAAAAACGTCCAGAAATGATTGAAGCTACTGACTGAATGAAAGGAGCTGGCATCTCACTCTCTTTGAATCTTGTTTATCATGCTAAGAGGAGCAGGAAAAAGCAAAAAATTTCAGAATTGCACCTTGCAATGCGGAGAAATTACTGTTTGTGCATTTACAATATTCATTGATTTTTGCCATTGAAAAACATAATGTTATTCATATACCAGAAATGTTTGAAGCTACTGACTGAATGAAAGGAGCTGGCATCTCACTCTCTTTGAATCTTCTTTATCATGCTAAGAGGAGCAGGAAAAAGCAAAAAATTTCAGAATTGCACCTTGCAATGCGGAGAAATTACTGTTTGTGCATTTACAATATTCATTGATTTTTGCCATTGAAAAACGTCCAGAAATGATTGAAGCTACTGACTGAATGAAAGGAGCTGGCATCTCACTCTCTTTGAATCTTGTTTATCATGCTAAGAGGAGCAGGAAAAAGCAAAAAATTTCAGAATTGCACCTTGCAATGCGGAGAAATTACTGTTTGTGCATTTACAATATTCATTGATTTTTGCCATTGAAAAACGTCCAGAAATGATTGAAGCTACTTACTGAATGAAAGGAGCTGGCATCTCACTCTCTTTGAATCTTCTTTATCATGCTAAGAGGAGCAGGAAAAAGCAAAAAATTTCAGAATTGCACCTTGCAATGCGGAGAAATTACTGTTTGTGCATTTACAATATTCATTGATTTTTGCCATTGAAAAACATCATGTTATTCATATACCAGAAATGTTTGAAGCTACTGACTGAATGAAAGGAGCTGGCATCTCACTCTCTTTGAATCTTCTTTATCATGCTAAGAGGAGCAGGAAAAAGCAAAAAATTTCAGAATTGCACCTTGCAATGCGGAGAAATTACTGTTTGTGCATTTACAATATTCATTGATTTTTGCCATTGAAAAACATCATGTTATTCATATACCAGAAATGTTTGAAGCTACTGACTGAATGAAAGGAGCTGGCATCTCACTCTCTTTGAATCTTCTTTATCATGCTAAGAGGAGCAGGAAAAAGCAAAAAATTTCAGAATTGCACCTTGCAATGCGGAGAAATTACTGTTTGTGCATTTACAATATTCATTGATTTTTGCCATTGAAAAACGTCCAGAAATGATTGAAGCTACTGACTGAATGAAAGGAGCTGGCATCTCACTCTCTTTGAATCTTGTTTATCATGCTAAGAGGAGCAGGAAAAAGCAAAAAATTTCAGAATTGCACCTTGCAATGCGGAGAAATTACTGTTTGTGCATTTACAATATTCATTGATTTTTGCCATTGAAAAACGTCCAGAAATGATTGAAGCTACTGACTGAATGAAAGGAGCTGGCATCTCACTCTCTTTGAATCTTCTTTATCATGCTAAGAGGAGCAGGAAAAAGCAAAAAATTTCAGAATTGCACCTTGCAATGCGGAGAAATTACTGTTTGTGCATTTACAATATTCATTGATTTTTGCCATTGAAAAACATCATGTTATTCATATACCAGAAATGTTTGAAGCTACTGACTGAATGAAAGGAGCTGGCATCTCACTCTCTTTGAATCTTCTTTATCATGCTAAGAGGAGCAGGAAAAAGCAAAAAATTTCAGAATTGCACCTTGCAATGCGGAGAAATTACTGTTTGTGTATTTACAATATTCATTGATTTTTGCCATTGAAAAACGTCCAGAAATGATAGAAGCTACTGACTGAATGAAAGGAGGTGGCATCTCACTCTCTTTGAATCTTGTTTATCATGCTAAGAGGAGCAGGAAAAAGCAAAAAATTTCAGAATTGCACCTTGCAATGCGGAGAAATTACTGTTTGTGCATTTACAATATTCATTGATTTTTGCCATTGAAAAACATCATGTTATTCATATACCAGAAATGATTGAAGCTACTGACTGAATGAAAGGAGCTGGCATCTCACTCTCTTTGAATCTTCTTTATCATGCTAAGAGGAGCAGGAAAAAGCAAAAAATTTCAGAATTGCACCTTGCAATGCGGAGAAATTACTGTTTGTGCATTTACAATATTCAATGATTTTTGCCATTGAAAAACGTCCAGAAATGATTGAAGCTACTGACTGAATGAAAGGAGCTGGCATCTCACTCTCTTTGAATCTTCTTTATCATGCTAAGAGGAGCAGGAAAAAGCAAAAAATTTCAGAATTGCACCTTGCAATGCGGAGAAATTACTGTTTGTGCATTTACAATATTCATTGATTTTTGCCATTGAAAAACATCATGTTATTCATATACCAGAAATGTTTGAAGCTACTGACTGAATGAAAGGATCTGGTATCTCACTCTCTTTGAATCTTCTTTATCATGCTAAGAGGAGCAGGAAAAAGCAAAAAATTTCAGAATTGCACCTTGCAATGCGGAGAAATTACTGTTTGTGCATTTACAATATTCATTGATTTTTGCCATTGAAAAACATCATGTTATTCATATACCAGAAATGTTTGAAGCTACTGACTGAATGAAAGGAGCTGGCATCTCACTCTCTTTGAATCTTCTTTATCATGCTAAGAGGAGCAGGAAAAAGCAAAAAATTTCAGAATTGCACCTTGCAATGCGGAGAAATTACTGTTTGTGCATTTACAATATTCATTGATTTTTGCCATTGAAAAACGTCCAGAAATGATTGAAGCTACTGACTGAATGAAAGGAGCTGGCATCTCACTCTCTTTGAATCTTGTTTATCATGCTAAGAGGAGCAGGAAAAAGCAAAAAATTTCAGAATTGCACCTTGCAATGCGGAGAAATTACTGTTTGTGCATTTACAATATTCATTGATTTTTGCCATTGAAAAACGTCCAGAAATGATTGAAGCTACTGACTGAATGAAAGGAGCTGGCATCTCACTCTCTTTGAATCTTGTTTATCATGCTAAGAGGAGCAGGAAAAAGCAAAAAATTTCAGAATTGCACCTTGCAATGCGGAGAAATTACTGTTTGTGCATTTACAATATTCATTGATTTTTGCCATTGAAAAACGTCCAGAAATGATTGAAGCTACTTACTGAATGAAAGGAGCTGGCATCTCACTCTCTTTGAATCTTCTTTATCATGCTAAGAGGAGCAGGAAAAAGCAAAAAATTTCAGAATTGCACCTTGCAATGCGGAGAAATTACTGTTTGTGCATTTACAATATTCATTGATTTTTGCCATTGAAAAACATCATGTTATTCATATACCAGAAATGTTTGAAGCTACTGACTGAATGAAAGGAGCTGGCATCTCACTCTCTTTGAATCTTCTTTATCATGCTAAGAGGAGCAGGAAAAAGCAAAAAATTTCAGAATTGCACCTTGCAATGCTGAGAAATTACTCTTTGTGCATTTACAATATTCATTGATTTTTGCCATTGAAAAACGTCCAGAAATGATTGAAGCTACTGACTGAATGAAAGGAGCTGGCATCTCACTCTCTTTGAATCTTCTTTATCATGCTAAGAGGAGCAGGAAAAAGCAAAAAATTTCAGAATTGCACCTTGCAATGCGGAGAAATTACTGTTTGTGCATTTACAATATTCATTGATTTTTGCCATTGAAAAATGTCCAGAAATGATTGAAGCTACTGACTGAATGAAAGGATCTGGCATCTCACTCTCTTTGAATCTTCTTTATCATGCTAAGAGGAGCAGGAAAAAGCAAAAAATTTCAGAATTGCACCTTGCAATGCGGAGAAATTACTGTTTGTGCATTTACAATATTCATTGATTTTTGCCATTGAAAAACATCATGTTATTCATATACCAGAAATGTTTGAAGCTACTGACTGAATGAAAGGAGCTGGCATCTCACTCTCTTTGAATCTTCTTTATCATGCTAAGAGGAGCAGGAAAAAGCAAAAAATTTCAGAATTGCACCTTGCAATGCGGAGAAATTACTGTTTGTGCATTTACAATATTCATTGATTTTTGCCATTGAAAAACGTCCAGAAATGATTGAAGCTACTGACTGAATGAAAGGAGCTGGCATCTCACTCTCTTTGAATCTTGTTTATCATGCTAACAGGAGCAGGAAAAAGCAAAAAATTTCAGAATTGCACCTTGCAATGCGGAGAAATTACTGTTTGTGCATTTACAATATTCATTGATTTTTGCCATTGAAAAACGTCCAGAAATGATTGAAGCTACTGACTGAATGAAAGGAGCTGGCATCTCACTCTCTTTGAATCTTCTTTATCATGCTAAGAGGAGCAGGAAAAAGCAAAAAATTTCAGAATTGCACCTTGCAATGCGGAGAAATTACTGTTTGTGCATTTACAATATTCATTGATTTTTGCCATTGAAAAACATCATGTTATTCATATACCAGAAATGTTTGAAGCTACTGACTGAATGAAAGGAGCTGGCATCTCACTCTCTTTGAATCTTCTTTATCATGCTAAGAGGAGCAGGAAAAAGCAAAAAATTTCAGAATTGCACCTTGCAATGCGGAGAAATTACTGTTTGTGCATTTACAATATTCATTGATTTTTGCCATTGAAAAACGTCCAGAAATGATAGAAGCTACTGACTGAATGAAAGGAGGTGGCATCTCACTCTCTTTGAATCTTGTTTATCATGCTAAGAGGAGCAGGAAAAAGCAAAAAATTTCAGAATTGCACCTTGCAATGCGGAGAAATTACTGTTTGTGCATTTACAATATTCATTGATTTTTGCCATTGAAAAACATCATGTTATTCATATACCAGAAATGATTGAAGCTACTGACTGAATGAAAGGAGCTGGCATCTCACTCTCTTTGAATCTTCTTTATCATGCTAAGAGGAGCAGGAAAAAGCAAAAAATTTCAGAATTGCACCTTGCAATGCGGAGAAATTACTGTTTGTGCATTTACAATATTCAATGATTTTTGCCATTGAAAAACGTCCAGAAATGATTGAAGCTACTGACTGAATGAAAGGAGCTGGCATCTCACTCTCTTTGAATCTTCTTTATCATGCTAAGAGGAGCAGGAAAAAGCAAAAAATTTCAGAATTGCACCTTGCAATGCGGAGAAATTACTGTTTGTGCATTTACAATATTCATTGATTTTTGCCATTGAAAAACATCATGTTATTCATATACCAGAAATGTTTGAAGCTACTGACTGAATGAAAGGAGCTGGCATCTCACTCTCTTTGAATCTTCTTTATCATGCTAAGAGGAGCAGGAAAAAGCAAAAAATTTCAGAATTGCACCTTGCAATGCGGAGAAATTACTCTTTGTGCATTTACAATATTCATTGATTTTTGCCATTGAAAAACGTCCAGAAATGATTGAAGCTACTGACTGAATGAAAGGAGCTGGCATCTCACTCTCTTTGAATCTTCTTTATCATGCTAAGAGGAGCAGGAAAAAGCAAAAAATTTCAGAATTGCACCTTGCAATGCGGAGAAATTACTGTTTGTGCATTTACAATATTCATTGATTTTTGCCATTGAAAAACGTCCAGAAATGATTGAAGCTACTGACTGAATGAAAGGAGCTGGCATCTCACTCTCTTTGAATCTTCTTTATCATGCTAAGAGGAGCAGGAAAAAGCAAAACATTTCAGAATTGCACCTTGCAATGCGGAGAAATTACTGTTTGTGCATTTACAATATTCATTGATTTTTGCCATTGAAAAACATCATGTTATTCATATACCAGAAATGTTTGAAGCTACTGACTGAATGAAAGGAGCTGGCATCTCACTCTCTTTGAATCTTCTTTATCATGCTAAGAGGAGCAGGAAAAAGCAAAAAATTTCAGAATTGCACCTTGCAATGCGGAGAAATTACTGTTTGTGCATTTACAATATTCATTGATTTTTGCCATTGAAAAACGTCCAGAAATGATTGAAGCTACTGACTGAATGAAAGGAGCTGGCATCTCACTCTCTTTGAATCTTCTTTATCATGCTAAGAGGAGCAGGAAAAAGCAAAAAATTTCAGAATTGCACCTTGCAATGCAGAGAAATTACTGTTTGTGCATTTACAATATTCATTGATTTTTGCCATTGAAAAACGTCCAGAAATGATTGAAGCTACTGACTGAATGAAAGGATCTGGCATCTCACTCTCTTTGAATCTTCTTTATCATGCTAAGAGGAGCAGGAAAAAGCAAAAAATTTCAGAATTGCACCTTGCAATGCGGAGAAATTACTGTTTGTGCATTTACAATATTCATTGATTTTTGCCATTGAAAAATGTCCAGAAATGATTGAAGCTACTGACTGAATGAAAGGAGCTGGCATCTCACTCTCTTTGAATCTTCTTTATCATGCTAAGAGGAGCAGGAAAAAGCAAAAAATTTCAGAATTGCACCTTGCAATGCGGAGAAATTACTGTTTGTGCATTTACAATATTCATTGATTTTTGCCATTGAAAAACATCATGTTATTCATATACCAGAAATGTTTGAAGCTACTGACTGAATGAAAGGAGCTGGCATCTCACTCTCTTTGTTTTACCGTATTTTTATTTTTCATTAACGACATATTGACAAGTAATTGACAGTAGCATAATCTAAATATAGGGGAAAATCAGGGATAACTGGAACGCGGGAAAAAGGGGGAAAAGGGGAAAGACCGAAGGGAGGGGAGGGGAAGGGAAGCAACAAGGTAGGATAACAAGGGGTAGAAGAGATTGATTCATCAAATAATATTGTAATCAATAAAAGAATAATAAAACAATCTAACAAAACACATAACAATTTCAGCATATTGTCATGTTAGCAATAATACAAACAAAGTGAATGAACAGTCTGTAAGACATTTTAAGAACTACCAGTATTATAGGCAGGACTGGGGAATTTGTTTGACCAGATATCCCATTTTTTAGAAAATTTGAAAAGGTTATCATTAATAGAGGCAAATCTAAATTCGTATATTCTATGTTGGTTCATCCTATCTACTAAATCCTCCAAAGTAGGAACAGACGACTTTCTCCAATGAAAAGATAAAGCATTTTTGCAAACCGAAAATATGTGGATCATGATAGCTCTCTCATAAGACTTATATGTTTCCAACTCTAATGATAATAGAGCTGTTTGAGGGGTCAAAATGAAAGGTCTGCCCAAAAGGTCATTAATCAGAGAAGAAATCTGAGCCCACAGATTACGAATCTTAGGGCAGCTCCAAAAAATATGCAAAACATCTCCCTTAATGCCACAATCCCTCCAACAAAGGGGAGAATTACTGGACCTTATGTGATGGAGCCTAATTGGGGTATAATACCACCTTGATAAAACCTTGAAATAAGCCTCTTGCAGAGGCATGGAAATATTGGAGGCTTGAGTAAAAAGTACAGCATTCTCCCACTGGTCGAGAGGGAAGTTGAGTTTCAGGTCTTTTTCCCATCGTGACATGTAGATATTTTTTTTGAAGGATAGATCATTGTTGAAGCTATTGTAAATGTGTCTCAAGCTCCAGAAAATTTTGTGTGATGGGTTACACAGCAGGTTCGCCGAGGTTTTGGAAACAAGGAGTTTACCAGCCAGAAATTCTAGAATAATACTTTTAAAATGGGAGTATAAGAAAAAATCAGAAGAAGGGAGATTAAATTTTTTTTTGAGGGTTTGGAAAGGAGAAAAAGTAGAAATCTCGTAGAGGTCCCCAATTTTCTTTAACCCTCTACTATTCCAGTGATCCGGAATGCAGGAGTTGTGTAAGGCAGCGACAAAATTGATTGGAAAGTTTTTTACAAGAGAGAGTTTGTCTACATTGGAGTCTCTAGAAAGATTTCCCCTCCTTCTACTAGCAATTTTCTTCCAAGCTTCGATAGTCGCTTGAAAGATAGGGTGGGAAGGATCATGAGTGCATTTTTTAAAGAGATGTTTAAATAGCAAATCTCGGGGAGGGGAATCGCCGTTCAGAGAGGTCTCCAAAATTGGCCATGCCGGGGGATTTGTATAGTTAAGCCAATTTCTACTCTGCTTGATAAGATTAGCATAGTAATAGGCAGATATGTTAGGGAGACTCAGGCCTCCATTGCTTTTGTTTTTATATAAGATTTCAGCAGATATCCTCGCCCGTTTTTTGTCCCAGATGTAGGAGTTGATCTGATTCTGTATTTTTTGGATGAAACAGAGGGGTATATTTAATGGTAAGTTTCGAAAGAAGTATAAGATTTTGGGGAGGACAAACATTTTAATGGATAGAACCCTACCCCACCATGACAAATCCTTTTTCAGGAGATTCGTCAGATCTCCTCGGACGACGTCATTAATTAGGTCTAAATTGGCAGAGAGTGTTGAGTTGATAGATTTACCAACTACAATCCCCAAATAGGTCAGATTGTCCTTGACTGAATCAAAGGAAAATTTTGAATGTAGAACTTCTCTCGTTTGATGGTCCAAATTAATGTTTAAAAGTTTTGATTTTTTTTTATTAATCTTAAAGTAGGAGATCTGGGAGAATAAATCCAGAACTTCCAAGACCTTATTAACCGAATTTATTGGATCCAGCAAGGAGAGCATGACGTCATCCGCGAAGAGACTAATTTTGAATTCCCTGGAAGGAGCAGAGATCCCCTTAATGTCCGTGCTTTCTCTAATCCTTTGTGCCAAAGGCTCCATAGCCAAAACGAAAAGTAGGGGGGAAAGAGGGCAACCCTGTCTAGTCCCGTTTGTAATGGGGATTGGGTGGGAAAGATAGTTGTTGACATAAATTTTAGCTTGGGGATTCGAATAAAGGGCCAGAATTGAGGAAAGAAAGTTATTGTTAAAACCAAATTTATTAAGAGTAAGTTTTAAATATAGCCAATTTAATCTATCGAATGCTTTTTCAGCATCTAATGCGAGCAAGGAGGTTGGAACCCTAACTGTATTAATTAATCTCAAAATATTCAAAATTCTTCTAGTGCCGTCAGTAGCTTGTCTCCCACCAACGAAACCAATTTGGTCATCGTTGATGAGATTTGGGAGAATAGTTGAAAGACGATTGGCCAGAATTTTCGAATAAATTTTTATATCGGTATTGATTAGTGAGATAGGTCTATAATTTTTGACATTATCCCTCTCATCTTTTGACTTGGGAATCAAGGTGATAGTGGCCTCCAACATTTCTTGAGGGAAGGAGCAGTTTGAAGATGCCAAATTAAAGATTTTAGTAAGATGAGGGGAAAGGAGTTCACAAAAGGTCTTATAGTATTCATTGATGAACCCATCTGGACCCGGGGCCTTGAAAGATTTAAGTTGCTTAATTGTGTTCATAACTTCGAGGGTAGTAAAGGGTTCATTCAATGCCTCAAGATCCAGAGGGCTCAGTTTGGGTAATTTAATTGAAGAGAGAAAATTGTTAATTTCTTCTGAGTTAGGTTGGGAAATTAAGGGATCAGATTTGATATTATAGAGTTTCTCATAAAATTCTGCGAACCGATCAGCTATATCTTTCGGATGATAGAGCAATGATCCGTTAACATTTTTTATTTTGTCAATTCTATTGTTCGCTCTTTTTTGTTTAACCAGTCGGGCCATAAAACGAGTAGGTTTGTTAAGGGCGGCATAGTAATTAAACTTTGATTTTTGAATGATCGAGTCGTAGGAAGAAAAAATTTCGGATTTTAGGTTAATCCTTAGATTTAGTAGCTCCTTTTGAATTGTTGGGGAAGGGGAAGGGAGGTTAATCTGGGCTAGTTCTTTTTCTTTAATTAGTTTTTGAAGGGAATTTATTTTGGCTCTTTTTTCTTTCTTTTCCGATGAGGATATCTGAATTAGTATACCCCGAAGCACAGCTTTATGGGCACACCAACTAGAGAAGGGGTTAGACAGATCCGGGGTTTCATTTTCTTTAAAATAGTTTGAAATTGCATTTTCAATAGTTTTTTTATTCTTTGGATTATGAATAAGGGAAGATTTGCACTTCCAGAGGAATCCGTTTCTTAGAATAGGGCCAATGTGAAGTTCACACGTTATAGGGGCATGATCCGATATAGACCTGGGGCCTATGGAGATATTTGAAAATTTGGATAGAGAGAAAACGTTGGTTAACATTAGATCAATTCTGGAGGCCGTTTGATGTGCATCTGAAAAGTGAGAAAACTCTTTGGAAGTAGTATTGAAACATCTGAATATGTCGAAAAGTTCATTACTATGAAGCCAGTTATTTAGTGTAGCATATAAATGACGACTAGGAGAAGAAGAGTCAATTAACCCATCAGGTACCATATTAAAATCCCCCAGAAGGATCAATTCACCTCTCCTAACCTCCTCCACTTTCCTTAAAACTTTATTTAAAAAAGAGATTTGCTTCTTATTTGGGGCATATACGTTAGCAATTGTACACTCATGATTGTTCAATTTGCAGTTCAGTATGTGATATCTGCCATTAACATCACAATGCTGATCTAATAGTTCAAATGGAACCGAATTTTTAATCAATGTTGCAACACCAGCTTTTTTTCGTCCGCTGATGGACTCAAAAATATGGGGATATTCTTTATGGGAAAATTTAGGATGTTTCCCCTCAGCGAACCTGGTCTCTTGTAAACACGCTACATCCGCTCCAAGATGAACCAATTCCTTCCATAGGGAGAATCTTTTGTTGGGGCTATTCAGACCTCTTACATTGTATGAGACAACCTTAATAGGCATAGACCAGGGAAACAGTCAAAATGTATCAAAAGAAGAGAAAAGCAAAAACAATTGATCCTGCGAACCACCCCAGGCGGTAAAACCACCAACAATCAAAACTGGGAGATGGTATTTTAATAGATAGAAAATGCGTTACAGACCACGATTCAAAGGAGAAATTTGTCAAACAAACAACAACAATAACAGTCACTAGGTATTCAAGATACCAGAAAAGAAAATAAAAAAATGAATCAAAAACTTCCTGAGGGAACCTTTACCTGAAAGGTTCTCCCTCGGTTTTGGGGGAAAAAAAGTGTGTGGACACTACCTGAGGGCATAGTATAAAGAAGATTAATATGAGTTTTGGATCTCCAAAGCCAACCAAGACTTAAAAGGACAAAATTAACGTTTTAAGATTTAACTAAATCAGACAATGATTACTACACTATAGATTTTCAGAATTAGGTTCAGTAATATATTAACCCAGATATTGTGTCATATAATGAATAAGTTTTAGAAAGGATCCAATAATAACTCCCCCACATCTCAGCGGTTTGGAGCTTTCGGATCCTTCAGGGGAATGTCTTTTATAAATTCAAAGAATTTGGGGCCCTCATCTGGATCTGAAAGAGTAAAAGTTTTCCCTTTAAAAAAAATCAATAGTTTCACTGGGAAGCCCCACCTATACGGAATACTCATGTCTCTCAATTTGTCAGTGGTCAATTTGTAGGCCCTTCTCGCATCCATAGTTTCCCTTGAAAAATCTGAGAAGATTTTTAGGTGCGAAAAGGGTTCAGGGAATTTCTTTTCCTCTCTAATAAAACTTAAAATTCTCTCCTTAGTGGAGAAAAAGTGCAATCTTATTATCGTGTCTCTAGGTAAATCAGGAGAAATAGACGACGGGCGAAATAAGCGATGTGCTCTGTCTATAATAAGATCCTGCTAAGACAAAGAAGGGATAGATTTGTGAAATAAGTCCCTAACATAGGAGAGAAGGTCAGAGGGGGAGACACTTTCAGAGATGCCCCTAATTTTCAAGTTATTTCTCCTGCTTCTATCTTCTAGGTCAGCCACTTTTAATCTTAGTCTATGAAGCTCAGATTTAATCTCGCTATTTTCTGAAGAAACTTTATCTAATTTTCCTTCTACCGTATTAAGTCTCTTGGTGTTCTCCTCTAATTTAACACCAAAAGCGCTTAGAGTAGACTTCATGGAATCAACCTGTCTATCAAATCCCAACTTCATGTTATTATCAATCCTTTTAGTCAGGTTGTCCAAAAATGAGGTAAGGTCAAAATCTTCTGGATTTTGAGAAGTGGGCAATTTTAGCGGGACACTGATCATAGAATCAGGTGCTAAAGGAGATGGATCCTTTTTTAAACGCCTCCTTTCTGGACTTGGGTTAGGGGAAGTATCTGAGGAATCATCTTCTGAATTGGTTGCGAGGAGGGAAAATTTATTGCCCCAGTCACCAGGATCTCTTCTTTTTGAGGACACGGACAAATCCATATCCTCCTCTTTTTTACCTCTGGCTGTTGTAACAGGGGCAGGTTTAGAAATAGAAACCCTTTGCTGTTTGGGGGAAGTTACAGTTTTAGGGGAATCTTTGGTGGGAGTATACATTTTAGAGGTTGGGTTATCCTCAGGGTTTCTATGGGGTGACCTAGACTTGACTGGGCTAATAATATTAACAGAATCCTCTGAGGGGTTAGAGAAGGAAAAACGCTGGGAGGTCTTCCCTCTTACCGCATTAGTTTTAAGGGGAATCTCTAGGGATTTTTGGGAATTTCTTTTGTTTGATGCCATTATAAGCGTTAATTCTGTAGAGTATGAATGCAAATATACACTATTATATCTGAATGTTACTTTAGAATGAAACCAGTAGAGTAGCTAACCTGAAATATCAGGTGTCCGCAATCAAATGACAGTGAATAAAAATTTTAGTAAACCAACGAATATATCTTAAAATACAATATATATATAATCAGACAATATTCAAAAATCGCCGAATGTCTGTTTTCCTAAATTAAAGACAATTAGGTGAATCAAAGACATCAGAGAATTTCGCCAGGAGAGAATGTAAAATTATTAGGGCAAATGATAATCAATGCAGAATCAGTAGTTCTAAAGTTAGTGGTAATAAAAAAAAAAGTATTTCTATATCCAGGAGAATAAGTATGTAAATTTTGGGTACCGTCCCTTTAAGAAAAAAAAAAAGAAAAAAAATGTCTGAAAAAGGAAATTTATAAAAAAAATCCTCCAAAGGGTTAATATAAAGTTTTGCAAACCAGATTCTATAAAGATCTGTAAAATTCTGTAGGCAACAGTTTTATGTGCAATACCTGGTGTTTTAATATACTGCTTATAAGTAAAGATACAAGATCAGCACCATGGACAGCAGTTCAGATTAATATAAGATCAGCACCATGGACAGCAGTTCAGGCTAGTATAAGATCAGCACCATGGACAGCAGTTCAGACTAATATAAGATCAGCACCTTGGACAGCAGTTCAGAGCGACGCTGTAGCAGAAGGCAGGGGAGTTTGACTAATGTAAGATCAGCACCATGGACAGCAGTGCAGATCAACGCTGGAGCAGGAGGCTGGAGAATTTGATCAGCACCATGGACAGCAGTGCAGAGTGACGCTGCAGCAGGGGGCGGGAAATTTGAAAAATATCAGCTGATTGGAAGTGTGTGACAGTGGAGGGCAGCGGTGCTGCTGCAGCGAGGGACCAGGGGCAAAATCAAAGCGCAGCGGCGCTGTCACAGGAGGGGGAGGCAATCACAGGGGTCTGCAGGGGCCAGTTATCATAGGGACACATACAGCAGAGCGGCACAGCGGGGGCAGACAAAACGGACCTCGGCACCGGCGGCACTCAACAGCTGATAGCAGGGGGAACGGAGCGGCTCCTTATCAAAGGGAGGGAGATACCGCCGCCACTATGTAGATCTTGGGGACGTGGGGACACCGGCCGTGTATACCGGCAGTGCCCAGTATCAGAGGAAACAGCTGATATGCCGGCTCCGGAGCAGAGGAGGGGGGACCGCTACTATGAGAACAGCCCCGGAGCGCAGGTAACAGCCACAGAGGAAGAGAGAGCCGGGTGCAGACAGCAGCGGTGGCAGTGAGCCGAGGGGGGGGAAAGGGACGCAGCAGCTTCACAGGGACACAAGGGGACACCGCTACCACCGGAGCAGCCCCGGAATCACGGCAACGGACCCCCAGAAACTCGGTAGGAGCCCCGGCGTCAGCTAGGGCTTATCTGACCTGTACTGGAGTATGCAGTATGCAGTCCCGCTCCGTCCCAGTCTCCTGAGCTCCGCGTCGTACAGGCAGGCTAGGCTCACGGTCCCTCGTCGGCAGCAGGGGTCTTATCCACGGGGTCCAGTGGGGTTGGGGATCTTTGGTCCGGGGGAGGCAGTGCTTCTTCCTTATGGAGTGGGGTCCTGCGGGTCCGGTCCGGACCTCCGTGGAGTAGCGATAGTTGATTGCAGGGCCGGGTTTTCCAAGCTGTCGCCGGTCTCAGTCCCCTCTTCTCTTTTCTTCTTGGGTCCGGTGACAGGGCAGCTGATACAGCTGTAGGGTCCCGCTCCCAAAGTAAAAGGCGGAGCAAAGCAGACCTTTACTGCTATTCCAGTCACTTCAAAGCAGCGCTGCTGAGTGACTGGAAACAAGAAAACGCCGCCAGTGATCACTAAGATATCGGGGCCAGAACCAAAATGTGCCACACCGTGGGTCAAAATAAAGTTCTGACAACAGTCAGGGGGCCCAGTATGTAGTGTTCTGTTGAATGGGGTGAAAGAAATATGTGCCCCCACCGAACTGTGAGCTTAAAGGGGCACGTCACAGCCTCAAGGACTGGAATGCTCACCAGGACTTACCGCAGCTGCATATAAAGCCTGCTGGCAGTCCTTAAGTCCGGTATAAATCGATGTAATCCTGGGTCCGGAGGTAAAAAGGCATAAATGGGTCCACAATCCTGTAGGGCCACGTTACAGAGTCACTTCAATGGTGGTTTCTGAGCCTCACCCAAATGTCTGAGCACAAAGCATCTCCAGGGTTGATAGGGTTAGCAGGGATTCCTTGGTGTCAAAATGATCCTTGAGTGATAGGAAGTCAAATTATATAAAAATTTTGAAAAAAAATCTTCTTTTGTTGCTTAAAAAGTAGCTTTAAGGCAAAGCCCTCAGGGAGCTCAGGATCAAGCTGCCATCTCGTCCTGTGCTCAGGCCACTCCCATCTCACTCTCTTTGAATCTTCTTTATCATGCTAAGAGGAGCAGGAAAAAGCAAAAAATTTCAGAATTGCACCTTGCAATGCGGAGAAATTACTGTTTGTGCATTTACAATATTCATTGATTTTTGCCATTGAAAAACGTCCAGAAATGATTGAAGCTACTGACTGAATGAAAGGAGCTGGCATCTCACTCTCTTTGAATCTTGTTTATCATGCTAAGAGGAGCAGGAAAAAGCAAAAAATTTCAGAATTGCACCTTGCAATGCGGAGAAATTACTGTTTGTGCATTTACAATATTCATTGATTTTTGCCATTGAAAAACATAATGTTATTCATATACCAGAAATGTTTGAAGCTACTGACTGAATGAAAGGAGCTGGCATCTCACTCTCTTTGAATCTTCTTTATCATGCTAAGAGGAGCAGGAAAAAGCAAAAAATTTCAGAATTGCACCTTGCAATGCGGAGAAATTACTGTTTGTGCATTTACAATATTCATTGATTTTTGCCATTGAAAAACGTCCAGAAATGATTGAAGCTACTGACTGAATGAAAGGAGCTGGCATCTCACTCTCTTTGAATCTTGTTTATCATGCTAAGAGGAGCAGGAAAAAGCAAAAAATTTCAGAATTGCACCTTGCAATGCGGAGAAATTACTGTTTGTGCATTTACAATATTCATTGATTTTTGCCATTGAAAAACGTCCAGAAATGATTGAAGCTACTTACTGAATGAAAGGAGCTGGCATCTCACTCTCTTTGAATCTTCTTTATCATGCTAAGAGGAGCAGGAAAAAGCAAAAAATTTCAGAATTGCACCTTGCAATGCGGAGAAATTACTGTTTGTGCATTTACAATATTCATTGATTTTTGCCATTGAAAAACATCATGTTATTCATATACCAGAAATGTTTGAAGCTACTGACTGAATGAAAGGAGCTGGCATCTCACTCTCTTTGAATCTTCTTTATCATGCTAAGAGGAGCAGGAAAAAGCAAAAAATTTCAGAATTGCACCTTGCAATGCGGAGAAATTACTCTTTGTGCATTTACAATATTCATTGATTTTTGCCATTGAAAAATGTCCAGAAATGATTGAAGCTACTGACTGAATGAAAGGAGCTGGCATCTCACTCTCTTTGAATCTTCTTTATCATGCTAAGAGGAGCAGGAAAAAGCAAAAAATTTCAGAATTGCACCTTGCAATGCGGAGAAATTACTGTTTGTGCATTTACAATATTCATTGATTTTTGCCATTGAAAAATGTCCAGAAATGATTGAAGCTACTGACTGAATGAAAGGATCTGGCATCTCACTCTCTTTGAATCTTCTTTATCATGCTAAGAGGAGCAGGAAAAAGCAAAAAATTTCAGAATTGCACCTTGCAATGCGGAGAAATTACTGTTTGTGCATTTACAATATTCATTGATTTTTGCCATTGAAAAACATCATGTTATTCATATACCAGAAATGTTTGAAGCTACTGACTGAATGAAAGGAGCTGGCATCTCACTCTCTTTGAATCTTCTTTATCATGCTAAGAGGAGCAGGAAAAAGCAAAAAATTTCAGAATTGCACCTTGCAATGCGGAGAAATTACTGTTTGTGCATTTACAATATTCATTGATTTTTGCCATTGAAAAACGTCCAGAAATGATTGAAGCTACTGACTGAATGAAAGGAGCTGGCATCTCACTCTCTTTGAATCTTGTTTATCATGCTAACAGGAGCAGGAAAAAGCAAAAAATTTCAGAATTGCACCTTGCAATGCGGAGAAATTACTGTTTGTGCATTTACAATATTCATTGATTTGTGCCATTGAAAAACGTCCAGAAATGATTGAAGCTACTGACTGAATGAAAGGAGCTGGCATCTCACTCTCTTTGAATCTTCTTTATCATGCTAAGAGGAGCAGGAAAAAGCAAAAAATTTCAGAATTGCACCTTGCAATGCGGAGAAATTACTGTTTGTGCATTTACAATATTCATTGATTTTTGCCATTGAAAAACATCATGTTATTCATATACCAGAAATGTTTGAAGCTACTGACTGAATGAAAGGAGCTGGCATCTCACTCTCTTTGAATCTTCTTTATCATGCTAAGAGGAGCAGGAAAAAGCAAAAAATTTCAGAATTGCACCTTGCAATGCGGAGAAATTACTGTTTGTGCATTTACAATATTCATTGATTTTTGCCATTGAAAAACGTCCAGAAATGATAGAAGCTACTGACTGAATGAAAGGAGGTGGCATCTCACTCTCTTTGAATCTTGTTTATCATGCTAAGAGGAGCAGGAAAAAGCAAAAAATTTCAGAATTGCACCTTGCAATGCGGAGAAATTACTGTTTGTGCATTTACAATATTCATTGATTTTTGCCATTGAAAAACATCATGTTATTCATATACCAGAAATGATTGAAGCTACTGACTGAATGAAAGGAGCTGGCATCTCACTCTCTTTGAATCTTCTTTATCATGCTAAGAGGAGCAGGAAAAAGCAAAAAATTTCAGAATTGCACCTTGCAATGCGGAGAAATTACTGTTTGTGCATTTACAATATTCAATGATTTTTGCCATTGAAAAACGTCCAGAAATGATTGAAGCTACTGACTGAATGAAAGGAGCTGGCATCTCACTCTCTTTGAATCTTCTTTATCATGCTAAGAGGAGCAGGAAAAAGCAAAAAATTTCAGAATTGCACCTTGCAATGCGGAGAAATTACTGTTTGTGCATTTACAATATTCATTGATTTTTGCCATTGAAAAACATCATGTTATTCATATACCAGAAATGTTTGAAGCTACTGACTGAATGAAAGGAGCTGGCATCTCACTCTCTTTGAATCTTCTTTATCATGCTAAGAGGAGCAGGAAAAAGCAAAAAATTTCAGAATTGCACCTTGCAATGCGGAGAAATTACTCTTTGTGCATTTACAATATTCATTGATTTTTGCCATTGAAAAACGTCCAGAAATGATTGAAGCTACTGACTGAATGAAAGGAGCTGGCATCTCACTCTCTTTGAATCTTCTTTATCATGCTAAGAGGAGCAGGAAAAAGCAAAAAATTTCAGAATTGCACCTTGCAATGCGGAGAAATTACTGTTTGTGCATTTACAATATTCATTGATTTTTGCCATTGAAAAACGTCCAGAAATGATTGAAGCTACTGACTGAATGAAAGGAGCTGGCATCTCACTCTCTTTGAATCTTCTTTATCATGCTAAGAGGAGCAGGAAAAAGCAAAACATTTCAGAATTGCACCTTGCAATGCGGAGAAATTACTGTTTGTGCATTTACAATATTCATTGATTTTTGCCATTGAAAAACATCATGTTATTCATATACCAGAAATGTTTGAAGCTACTGACTGAATGAAAGGAGCTGGCATCTCACTCTCTTTGAATCTTCTTTATCATGCTAAGAGGAGCAGGAAAAAGCAAAAAATTTCAGAATTGCACCTTGCAATGCGGAGAAATTACTGTTTGTGCATTTACAATATTCATTGATTTTTGCCATTGAAAAACGTCCAGAAATGATTGAAGCTACTGACTGAATGAAAGGAGCTGGCATCTCACTCTCTTTGAATCTTCTTTATCATGCTAAGAGGAGCAGGAAAAAGCAAAAAATTTCAGAATTGCACCTTGCAATGCAGAGAAATTACTGTTTGTGCATTTACAATATTCATTGATTTTTGCCATTGAAAAACGTCCAGAAATGATTGAAGCTACTGACTGAATGAAAGGAGCAGAATTTCCAAACACAAGTCCACAATCCGTTGCAAGAACCTTCTCTTGCCAATACCCCACCATTTCATATCCACAGGCCACAACATCTCCCAACTTAGGTTTCAGGTGCTTGAACAGATCCCACCACCCCGTCGTGGTGGAGATAGGATCCGCCTCCTTAAGCAACGTGAGGCTTTTTGGATCCACAGACTAGACTCTCTCTCCCCAAGGGGCCTAAACAGAGATTATGACCTTATGTCCTTTATTTAGGGCCCACCGGACAGTGTCCTATCAGGATTTTTAGGCTTCCTTTCCCATTTGATCTCTGTTACGACGCTTCATCATCCATTTTGCTGCTACTCATTCATATGATGTTGTTTACATTGCAATTTTTCTATGTCTCCATTCATTTACTGTCTTACTTTTATGTTTATGCAGTTCCACATGATTGACATGTATTGTTTCCTCTTTTTCAGATTTGCCTGTTGCCTGGTCCTCCCCCGTCTTCCCCTCCTGCTCCTGTACCTCTCCTACCTAGATCCGAGCGGTTTACACTCCGTTGCTAACCTTGCGCCGCACATCTTCGTGTGGAACGCAAGCTTTAGCACATTGGAACGCACACGTGACCCGTTTCCCGGCCACTTCCGGTCACGTGTCTCTATTCACTTCCGGACATGCGCTATCACGTAATATGACGCTCGCACGGATGATTGGCTCTGCAATCATCATCTCCACATTTATAAGGCCCCCTCTCCCGCCCTCAGCCACAGCAACTAGCGGTGGATGCCGCGCTGCAGGTCCGTTGTTCACACGAGCTACCCAGCAGGTACTTGCCCATGCCCCCTCTTCCTTTACTGGCCATGTCACTTAGATCGGTGCATACACTCAGTATTGCGCTGCCTCCTTATGAGTCTCCATTCTAGCATCTCAGATTTTTGCTATTTTCTCTAGGCTGTCCTAGCAGACTCCTCCAGCGTATCCTCCTTTGCACCTTCGACACAGCATACGGGTAGGTCCTATGCTTTACATGGCCACCTCCTCCTCTTCCTCTCTCCTTTTGTGTTTCCCTATATTTTGTCTGTCCATCTCCTTACGCCCCATTGCCCCCCCTCCCCTCCGCTGTTGTAGTACCTGGTATGTTTTTTGCATATGTTTGTATACGGCGATTTTGAACAGAGATTTTCTGTATTCTTTTGTTTATATTTTCTTTATTTGTCCATTTTTAGTCAACTGAAGAAGGTCGTGTAGACCGAAACGTTAACGTATGTTTACTGTGCATTATTTGGACTTTAATAAATTTTCTTATATCGAACTTTCTTTGAGTGCCAAGGCTATTTTTACATGTGACAGGGCACGGTCCCTTCTTGAGCACCACTTTAGGGTGTGCAGTGATTTCTTTATCTACTGAATGAAAGGAGCTGGCATCTCACTCTCTTTGAATCTTCTTTATCATGCTAAGAGGAGCAGGAAAAAGCAAAAAATTTCAGAATTGCACCTTGCAATGCGGAGAAATTACTGTTTGTGCATTTACAATATTCATTGATTTTTGCCATTGAAAAATGTCCAGAAATGATTGAAGCTACTGACTGAATGAAAGGAGCTGGCATCTCACTCTCTTTGAATCTTCTTTATCATGCTAAGAGGAGCAGGAAAAAGCAAAAAATTTCAGAATTGCACCTTGCAATGCGGAGAAATTACTGTTTGTGCATTTACAATATTCATTGATTTTTGCCATTGAAAAACATCATGTTATTCATATACCAGAAATGTTTGAAGCTACTGACTGAATGAAAGGAGCTGGCATCTCACTCTCTTTGAATCTTCTTTATCATGCTAAGAGGAGCAGGAAAAAGCAAAAAATTTCAGAATTGCACCTTGCAATGCGGAGAAATTACTGTTTGTGCATTTACAATATTCATTGATTTTTGCCATTGAAAAACGTCCAGAAATGATTGAAGCTACTGACTGAATGAAAGGAGCTGGCATCTCACTCTCTTTGAATCTTGTTTATCATGCTAAGAGGAGCAGGAAAAAGCAAAAAATTTCAGAATTGCACCTTGCAATGCGGAGAAATTACTGTTTGTGCATTTACAATATTCATTGATTTTTGCCATTGAAAAACATCATGTTATTCATATACCAGAAATGTTTGAAGCTACTGACTGAATGAAAGGAGCTGGCATCTCACTCTCTTTGAATCTTCTTTATCATGCTAAGAGGAGCAGGAAAAAGCAAAAAATTTCAGAATTGCACCTTGCAATGCGGAGAAATTACTGTTTGTGCATTTACAATATTCATTGATTTTTGCCATTGAAAAACGTCCAGAAATGATTGAAGCTACTGACTGAATGAAAGGAGCTGGCATCTCACTCTCTTTGAATCTTCTTTATCATGCTAAGAGGAGCAGGAAAAAGCAAAAAATTTCAGAATTGCACCTTGCAATGCGGAGAAATTACTGTTTGTGCATTTACAATATTCATTGATTTTTGCCATTGAAAAATGTCCAGAAATGATTGAAGCTACTGACTGAATGAAAGGATCTGGCATCTCACTCTCTTTGAATCTTCTTTATCATGCTAAGAGGAGCAGGAAAAAGCAAAAAATTTCAGAATTGCACCTTGCAATGCGGAGAAATTACTGTTTGTGCATTTACAATATTCATTGATTTTTGCCATTGAAAAACATCATGTTATTCATATACCAGAAATGTTTGAAGCTACTGACTGAATGAAAGGAGCTGGCATCTCACTCTCTTTGAATCTTCTTTATCATGCTAAGAGGAGCAGGAAAAAGCAAAAAATTTCAGAATTGCACCTTGCAATGCGGAGAAATTACTGTTTGTGCATTTACAATATTCATTGATTTTTGCCATTGAAAAACGTCCAGAAATGATTGAAGCTACTGACTGAATGAAAGGAGCTGGCATCTCACTCTCTTTGAATCTTGTTTATAATGCTAAGAGGAGCAGGAAAAAGCAAAAAATTTCAGAATTGCACCTTGCAATGCGGAGAAATTACTGTTTGTGCATTTACAATATTCATTGATTTTTGCCATTGAAAAACGTCCAGAAATGATTGAAGCTACTTACTGAATGAAAGGAGCTGGCATCTCACTCTCTTTGAATCTTCTTTATCATGCTAAGAGGAGCAGGAAAAAGCAAAAAATTTCAGAATTGCACCTTGCAATGCGGAGAAATTACTGTTTGTGCATTTACAATATTCATTGATTTTTGCCATTGAAAAACATCATGTTATTCATATACCAGAAATGTTTGAAGCTACTGACTGAATGAAAGGAGCTGGCATCTCACTCTCTTTGAATCTTCTTTATCATGCTAAGAGGAGCAGGAAAAAGCAAAAAATTTCAGAATTGCACCTTGCAATGCGGAGAAATTACTCTTTGTGCATTTACAATATTCATTGATTTTTGCCATTGAAAAACGTCCAGAAATGATTGAAGCTACTGACTGAATGAAAGGAGCTGGCATCTCACTCTCTTTGAATCTTCTTTATCATGCTAAGAGGAGCAGGAAAAAGCAAAAAATTTCAGAATTGCACCTTGCAATGCGGAGAAATTACTGTTTGTGCATTTACAATATTCATTGATTTTTGCCATTGAAAAATGTCCAGAAATGATTGAAGCTACTGACTGAATGAAAGGATCTGGCATCTCACTCTCTTTGAATCTTCTTTATCATGCTAAGAGGAGCAGGAAAAAGCAAAAAATTTCAGAATTGCACCTTGCAATGCGGAGAAATTACTGTTTGTGCATTTACAATATTCATTGATTTTTGCCATTGAAAAACATCATGTTATTCATATACCAGAAATGTTTGAAGCTACTGACTGAATGAAAGGAGCTGGCATCTCACTCTCTTTGAATCTTCTTTATCATGCTAAGAGGAGCAGGAAAAAGCAAAAAATTTCAGAATTGCACCTTGCAATGCGGAGAAATTACTGTTTGTGCATTTACAATATTCATTGATTTTTGCCATTGAAAAACGTCCAGAAATGATTGAAGCTACTGACTGAATGAAAGGAGCTGGCATCTCACTCTCTTTGAATCTTGTTTATAATGCTAAGAGGAGCAGGAAAAAGCAAAAAATTTCAGAATTGCACCTTGCAATGCGGAGAAATTACTGTTTGTGCATTTACAATATTCATTGATTTTTGCCATTGAAAAACGTCCAGAAATGATTGAAGCTACTTACTGAATGAAAGGAGCTGGCATCTCACTCTCTTTGAATCTTCTTTATCATGCTAAGAGGAGCAGGAAAAAGCAAAAAATTTCAGAATTGCACCTTGCAATGCGGAGAAATTACTGTTTGTGCATTTACAATATTCATTGATTTTTGCCATTGAAAAACATCATGTTATTCATATACCAGAAATGTTTGAAGCTACTGACTGAATGAAAGGAGCTGGCATCTCACTCTCTTTGAATCTTCTTTATCATGCTAAGAGGAGCAGGAAAAAGCAAAAAATTTCAGAATTGCACCTTGCAATGCGGAGAAATTACTCTTTGTGCATTTACAATATTCATTGATTTTTGCCATTGAAAAACGTCCAGAAATGATTGAAGCTACTGACTGAATGAAAGGAGCTGGCATCTCACTCTCTTTGAATCTTCTTTATCATGCTAAGAGGAGCAGGAAAAAGCAAAAAATTTCAGAATTGCACCTTGCAATGCGGAGAAATTACTGTTTGTGCATTTACAATATTCATTGATTTTTGCCATTGAAAAATGTCCAGAAATGATTGAAGCTACTGACTGAATGAAAGGATCTGGCATCTCACTCTCTTTGAATCTTCTTTATCATGCTAAGAGGAGCAGGAAAAAGCAAAAAATTTCAGAATTGCACCTTGCAATGCGGAGAAATTACTGTTTGTGCATTTACAATATTCATTGATTTTTGCCATTGAAAAACATCATGTTATTCATATACCAGAAATGTTTGAAGCTACTGACTGAATGAAAGGAGCTGGCATCTCACTCTCTTTGAATCTTCTTTATCATGCTAAGAGGAGCAGGAAAAAGCAAAAAATTTCAGAATTGCACCTTGCAATGCGGAGAAATTACTGTTTGTGCATTTACAATATTCATTGATTTTTGCCATTGAAAAACGTCCAGAAATGATTGAAGCTACTGACTGAATGAAAGGAGCTGGCATCTCACTCTCTTTGAATCTTGTTTATCATGCTAACAGGAGCAGGAAAAAGCAAAAAATTTCAGAATTGCACCTTGCAATGCGGAGAAATTACTGTTTGTGCATTTACAATATTCATTGATTTTTGCCATTGAAAAACGTCCAGAAATGATTGAAGCTACTGACTGAATGAAAGGAGCTGGCATCTCACTCTCTTTGAATCTTCTTTATCATGCTAAGAGGAGCAGGAAAAAGCAAAAAATTTCAGAATTGCACCTTGCAATGCGGAGAAATTACTGTTTGTGCATTTACAATATTCATTGATTTTTGCCATTGAAAAACATCATGTTATTCATATACCAGAAATGTTTGAAGCTACTGACTGAATGAAAGGAGCTGGCATCTCACTCTCTTTGAATCTTCTTTATCACGCTAAGAGGAGCAGGAAAAAACAAAAAATTTCAGAATTGCACCTTGCAATGCGGAGAAATTACTGTTTGTGCATTTACAATATTCATTGATTTTTGCCATTGAAAAACGTCCAGAAATGATAGAAGCTACTGACTGAATGAAAGGAGGTGGCATCTCACTCTCTTTGAATCTTGTTTATCATGCTAAGAGGAGCAGGAAAAAGCAAAAAATTTCAGAATTGCACCTTGCAATGCGGAGAAATTACTGTTTGTGCATTTACAATATTCATTGATTTTTGCCATTGAAAAACATCATGTTATTCACATACCAGAAATGATTGAAGCTACTGACTGAATGAAAGGAGCTGGCATCTCACTCTCTTTGAATCTTCTTTATCATGCTAAGAGGAGCAGGAAAAAGCAAAAAATTTCAGAATTGCACCTTGCAATGCGGAGAAATTACTGTTTGTGCATTTACAATATTCAATGATTTTTGCCATTGAAAAACGTCCAGAAATGATTGAAGCTACTGACTGAATGAAAGGAGCTGGCATCTCACTCTCTTTGAATCTTCTTTATCATGCTAAGAGGAGCAGGAAAAAGCAAAAAATTTCAGAATTGCACCTTGCAATGCGGAGAAATTACTGTTTGTGCATTTACAATATTCATTGATTTTTGCCATTGAAAAACATCATGTTATTCATATACCAGAAATGTTTGAAGCTACTGACTGAATGAAAGGAGCTGGCATCTCACTCTCTTTGAATCTTCTTTATCATGCTAAGAGGAGCAGGAAAAAGCAAAAAATTTCAGAATTGCACCTTGCAATGCGGAGAAATTACTCTTTGTGCATTTACAATATTCATTGATTTTTGCCATTGAAAAACGTCCAGAAATGATTGAAGCTACTGACTGAATGAAAGGAGCTGGCATCTCACTCTCTTTGAATCTTCTTTATCATGCTAAGAGGAGCAGGAAAAAGCAAAAAATTTCAGAATTGCACCTTGCAATGCGGAGAAATTACTGTTTGTGCATTTACAATATTCATTGATTTTTGCCATTGAAAAACGTCCAGAAATGATTGAAGCTACTGACTGAATGAAAGGAGCTGGCATCTCACTCTCTTTGAATCTTCTTTATCATGCTAAGAGGAGCAGGAAAAAGCAAAACATTTCAGAATTGCACCTTGCAATGCGGAGAAATTACTGTTTGTGCATTTACAATATTCATTGATTTTTGCCATTGAAAAACATCATGTTATTCATATACCAGAAATGTTTGAAGCTACTGACTGAATGAAAGGAGCTGGCATCTCACTCTCTTTGAATCTTCTTTATCATGCTAAGAGGAGCAGGAAAAAGCAAAAAATTTCAGAATTGCACCTTGCAATGCGGAGAAATTACTGTTTGTGCATTTACAATATTCATTGATTTTTGCCATTGAAAAACGTCCAGAAATGATTGAAGCTACTGACTGAATGAAAGGAGCTGGCATCTCACTCTCTTTGAATCTTCTTTATCATGCTAAGAGGAGCAGGAAAAAGCAAAAAATTTCAGAATTGCACCTTGCAATGCGGAGAAATTACTGTTTGTGCATTTACAATATTCATTGATTTTTGCCATTGAAAAACGTCCAGAAATGATTGAAGCTACTGACTGAATGAAAGGAGCTGGCATCTCACTCTCTTTGAATCTTCTTTATCATGCTAAGAGGAGCAGGAAAAAGCAAAAAATTTCAGAATTGCACCTTGCAATGCGGAGAAATTACTGTTTGTGCATTTACAATATTCATTGATTTTTGCCATTGAAAAATGTCCAGAAATGATTGAAGCTACTGACTGAATGAAAGGAGCTGGCATCTCACTCTCTTTGAATCTTCTTTATCATGCTAAGAGGAGCAGGAAAAAGCAAAAAATTTCAGAATTGCACCTTGCAATGCGGAGAAATTACTGTTTGTGCATTTACAATATTCATTGATTTTTGCCATTGAAAAACATCATGTTATTCATATACCAGAAATGTTTGAAGCTACTGACTGAATGAAAGGAGCTGGCATCTCACTCTCTTTGAATCTTCTTTATCATGCTAAGAGGAGCAGGAAAAAGCAAAAAATTTCAGAATTGCACCTTGCAATGCGGAGAAATTACTGTTTGTGCATTTACAATATTCATTGATTTTTGCCATTGAAAAACGTCCAGAAATGATTGAAGCTACTGACTGAATGAAAGGAGCTGGCATCTCACTCTCTTTGAATCTTGTTTATCATGCTAAGAGGAGCAGGAAAAAGCAAAAAATTTCAGAATTGCACCTTGCAATGCGGAGAAATTACTGTTTGTGCATTTACAATATTCATTGATTTTTGTCATTGAAAAACGTCCAGAAATGATTGAAGCTACTGACTGAATGAAAAGAGCTGGCATCTCACTCTCTTTGAATCTTGTTTATCATGCTAAGAGGAGCAGGAAAAAGCAAAAAATTTCAGAATTGCACCTTGCAATGCGGAGAAATTACTGTTTGTGCATTTACAATATTCATTGATTTTTGTCATTGAAAAACGTCCAGAAATGATTGAAGCTACTGACTGAATGAAAAGAGCTGGCATCTCACTCTCTTTGAATCTTGTTTATCATGCTAAGAGGAGCAGGAAAAAGCAAAAAATTTCAGAATTGCACCTTGCAATGCGGAGAAATTACTGTTTGTGCATTTACAATATTCATTGATTTTTGCCATTGAAAAACGTCCAGAAATGATTGAAGCTACTTACTGAATGAAAGGAGCTGGCATCTCACTCTCTTTGAATCTTCTTTATCATGCTAAGAGGAGCAGGAAAAAGCAAAAAATTTCAGAATTGCACCTTGCAATGCGGAGAAATTACTGTTTGTGCATTTACAATATTCATTGATTTTTGCCATTGAAAAACATCATGTTATTCATATACCAGAAATGTTTGAAGCTACTGACTGAATGAAAGGAGCTGGCATCTCACTCTCTTTGAATCTTCTTTATCATGCTAAGAGGAGCAGGAAAAAGCAAAAAATTTCAGAATTGCACCTTGCAATGCAGAGAAATTACTCTTTGTGCATTTACAATATTCATTGATTTTTGCCATTGAAAAACGTCCAGAAATGATTGAAGCTACTGACTGAATGAAAGGAGCTGGCATCTCACTCTCTTTGAATCTTCTTTATCATGCTAAGAGGAGCAGGAAAAAGCAAAAAATTTCAGAATTGCACCTTGCAATGCGGAGAAATTACTGTTTGTGCATTTACAATATTCATTGATTTTTGCCATTGAAAAATGTCCAGAAATGATTGAAGCTACTGACTGAATGAAAGGATCTGGCATCTCACTCTCTTTGAATCTTCTTTATCATGCTAAGAGGAGCAGGAAAAAGCAAAAAATTTCAGAATTGCACCTTGCAATGCGGAGAAATTACTGTTTGTGCATTTACAATATTCATTGATTTTTGCCATTGAAAAACATCATGTTATTCATATACCAGAAATGTTTGAAGCTACTGACTGAATGAAAGGAGCTGGCATCTCACTCTCTTTGAATCTTCTTTATCATGCTAAGAGGAGCAGGAAAAAGCAAAAAATTTCAGAATTGCACCTTGCAATGCGGAGAAATTACTGTTTGTGCATTTACAATATTCATTGATTTTTGCCATTGAAAAACGTCCAGAAATGATTGAAGCTACTGACTGAATGAAAGGAGCTGGCATCTCACTCTCTTTGAATCTTGTTTATCATGCTAACAGGAGCAGGAAAAAGCAAAAAATTTCAGAATTGCACCTTGCAATGCGGAGAAATTACTGTTTGTGCATTTACAATATTCATTGATTTTTGCCATTGAAAAACGTCCAGAAATGATTGAAGCTACTGACTGAATGAAAGGAGCTGGCATCTCACTCTCTTTGAATCTTCTTTATCATGCTAAGAGGAGCAGGAAAAAGCAAAAAATTTCAGAATTGCACCTTGCAATGCAGAGGAATTACTGTTTGTGCATTTACAATATTCATTGATTTTTGCCATTGAAAAACATCATGTTATTCATATACCAGAAATGTTTGAAGCTACTGACTGAATGAAAGGAGCTGGCATCTCACTCTCTTTGAATCTTCTTTATCATGCTAAGAGGAGCAGGAAAAAGCAAAAAATTTCAGAATTGCACCTTGCAATGCGGAGAAATTACTGTTTGTGCATTTACAATATTCATTGATTTTTGCCATTGAAAAACGTCCAGAAATGATAGAAGCTACTGACTGAATGAAAGGAGGTGGCATCTCACTCTCTTTGAATCTTGTTTATCATGCTAAGAGGAGCAGGAAAAAGCAAAAAATTTCAGAATTGCACCTTGCAATGCGGAGAAATTACTGTTTGTGCATTTACAATATTCATTGATTTTTGCCATTGAAAAACATCATGTTATTCATATACCAGAAATGATTGAAGCTACTGACTGAATGAAAGGAGCTGGCATCTCACTCTCTTTGAATCTTCTTTATCATGCTAAGAGGAGCAGGAAAAAGCAAAAAATTTCAGAATTGCACCTTGCAATGCGGAGAAATTACTGTTTGTGCATTTACAATATTCAATGATTTTTGCCATTGAAAAACGTCCAGAAATGATTGAAGCTACTGACTGAATGAAAGGAGCTGGCATCTCACTCTCTTTGAATCTTCTTTATCATGCTAAGAGGAGCAGGAAAAAGCAAAAAATTTCAGAATTGCACCTTGCAATGCGGAGAAATTACTGTTTGTGCATTTACAATATTCAATGATTTTTGCCATTGAAAAACGTCCAGAAATGATTGAAGCTACTGACTGAATGAAAGGAGCTGGCATCTCACTCTCTTTGAATCTTCTTTATCATGCTAAGAGGAGCAGGAAAAAGCAAAAAATTTCAGAATTGCACCTTGCAATGCGGAGAAATTACTGTTTGTGCATTTACAATATTCATTGATTTTTGCCATTGAAAAACATCATGTTATTCATATACCAGAAATGTTTGAAGCTACTGACTGAATGAAAGGAGCTGGCATCTCACTCTCTTTGAATCTTCTTTATCATGCTAAGAGGAGCAGGAAAAAGCAAAAAATTTCAGAATTGCACCTTGCAATGCGGAGAAATTACTCTTTGTGCATTTACAATATTCATTGATTTTTGCCATTGAAAAACGTCCAGAAATGATTGAAGCTACTGACTGAATGAAAGGAGCTGGCATCTCACTCTCTTTGAATCTTCTTTATCATGCTAAGAGGAGCAGGAAAAAGCAAAAAATTTCAGAATTGCACCTTGCAATGCGGAGAAATTACTGTTTGTGCATTTACAATATTCATTGATTTTTGCCATTGAAAAACGTCCAGAAATGATTGAAGCTACTGACTGAATGAAAGGAGCTGGCATCTCACTCTCTTTGAATCTTCTTTATCATGCTAAGAGGAGCAGGAAAAAGCAAAACATTTCAGAATTGCACCTTGCAATGCGGAGAAATACTGTTTGTGCATTTACAATATTCATTGATTTTTGCCATTGAAAAACATCATGTTATTCATATACCAGAAATGTTTGAAGCTACTGACTGAATGAAAGGAGCTGGCATCTCACTCTCTTTGAATCTTCTTTATCATGCTAAGAGGAGCAGGAAAAAGCAAAAAATTTCAGAATTGCACCTTGCAATGCGGAGAAATTACTGTTTGTGCATTTACAATATTCATTGATTTTTGCCATTGAAAAACGTCCAGAAATGATTGAAGCTACTGACTGAATGAAAGGAGCTGGCATCTCACTCTCTTTGAATCTTCTTTATCATGCTAAGAGGAGCAGGAAAAAGCAAAAAATTTCAGAATTGCACCTTGCAATGCGGAGAAATTACTGTTTGTGCATTTACAATATTCATTGATTTTTGCCATTGAAAAACGTCCAGAAATGATTGAAGCTACTGACTGAATGAAAGGAGCTGGCATCTCACTCTCTTTGAATCTTCTTTATCATGCTAAGAGGAGCAGGAAAAAGCAAAAAATTTCAGAATTGCACCTTGCAATGCGGAGAAATTACTGTTTGTGCATTTACAATATTCATTGATTTTTGCCATTGAAAAATGTCCAGAAATGATTGAAGCTACTGACTGAATGAAAGGAGCTGGCATCTCACTCTCTTTGAATCTTCTTTATCATGCTAAGAGGAGCAGGAAAAAGCAAAAAATTTCAGAATTGCACCTTGCAATGCGGAGAAATTACTGTTTGTGCATTTACAATATTCATTGATTTTTGCCATTGAAAAACATCATGTTATTCATATACCAGAAATGTTTGAAGCTACTGACTGAATGAAAGGAGCTGGCATCTCACTCTCTTTGAATCTTCTTTATCATGCTAAGAGGAGCAGGAAAAAGCAAAAAAATTTCAGAATTGCACCTTGCAATGCGGAGAAATTACTGTTTGTGCATTTACAATATTCATTGATTTTTGCCATTGAAAAACGTCCAGAAATGATTGAAGCTACTGACTGAATGAAAGGAGCTGGCATCTCACTCTCTTTGAATCTTGTTTATCATGCTAAGAGGAGCAGGAAAAAGCAAAAAATTTCAGAATTGCACCTTGCAATGCGGAGAAATTACTGTTTGTGCATTTACAATATTCATTGATTTTTGTCATTGAAAAACGTCCAGAAATGATTGAAGCTACTGACTGAATGAAAAGAGCTGGCATCTCACTCTCTTTGAATCTTGTTTATCATGCTAAGAGGAGCAGGAAAAAGCAAAAAATTTCAGAATTGCACCTTGCAATGCGGAGAAATTACTGTTTGTGCATTTACAATATTCATTGATTTTTGTCATTGAAAAACGTCCAGAAATGTTTGAAGCTACTGACTGAATGAAAATAGCTGGCATCTCACTCTCTTTGAATCTTGTTTATCATGCTAAGAGGAGCAGGAAAAAGCAAAAAATTTCAGAATTGCACCTTGCAATGCGGAGAAATTACTGTTTGTGCATTTACAATATTCATTGATTTTTGCCATTGAAAAACGTCCAGAAATGATTGAAGCTACTTACTGAATGAAAGGAGCTGGCATCTCACTCTCTTTGAATCTTCTTTATCATGCTAAGAGGAGCAGGAAAAAGCAAAAAATTTCAGAATTGCACCTTGCAATGCGGAGAAATTACTGTTTGTGCATTTACAATATTCATTGATTTTTGCCATTGAAAAACATCATGTTATTCATATACCAGAAATGTTTGAAGCTACTGACTGAATGAAAGGAGCTGGCATCTCACTCTCTTTGAATCTTCTTTATCATGCTAAGAGGAGCAGGAAAAAGCAAAAAATTTCAGAATTGCACCTTGCAATGCGGAGAAATTACTCTTTGTGCATTTACAATATTCATTGATTTTTGCCATTGAAAAACGTCCAGAAATGATTGAAGCTACTGACTGAATGAAAGGAGCTGGCATCTCACTCTCTTTGAATCTTCTTTATCATGCTAAGAGGAGCAGGAAAAAGCAAAAAATTTCAGAATTGCACCTTGCAATGCGGAGAAATTACTGTTTGTGCATTTACAATATTCATTGATTTTTGCCATTGAAAAATGTCCAGAAATGATTGAAGCTACTGACTGAATGAAAGGATCTGGCATCTCACTCTCTTTGAATCTTCTTTATCATGCTAAGAGGAGCAGGAAAAAGCAAAAAATTTCAGAATTGCACCTTGCAATGCGGAGAAATTACTGTTTGTGCATTTACAATATTCATTGATTTTTGCCATTGAAAAACATCATGTTATTCATATACCAGAAATGTTTGAAGCTACTGACTGAATGAAAGGAGCTGGCATCTCACTCTCTTTGAATCTTCTTTATCATGCTAAGAGGAGCAGGAAAAAGCAAAAAATTTCAGAATTGCACCTTGCAATGCGGAGAAATTACTGTTTGTGCATTTACAATATTCATTGATTTTTGCCATTGAAAAACATCATGTTATTCATATACCAGAAATGATTGAAGCTACTGACTGAATGAAAGGAGCTGGCATCTCACTCTCTTTGAATCTTCTTTATCATGCTAAGAGGAGCAGGAAAAAGCAAAAAATTTCAGAATTGCACCTTGCAATGCGGAGAAATTACTGTTTGTGCATTTACAATATTCAATGATTTTTGCCATTGAAAAACGTCCAGAAATGATTGAAGCTACTGACTGAATGAAAGGAGCTGGCATCTCACTCTCTTTGAATCTTCTTTATCATGCTAAGAGGAGCAGGAAAAAGCAAAAAATTTCAGAATTGCACCTTGCAATGCGGAGAAATTACTGTTTGTGCATTTACAATATTCAATGATTTTTGCCATTGAAAAACGTCCAGAAATGATTGAAGCTACTGACTGAATGAAAGGAGCTGGCATCTCACTCTCTTTGAATCTTCTTTATCATGCTAAGAGGAGCAGGAAAAAGCAAAAAATTTCAGAATTGCACCTTGCAATGCGGAGAAATTACTGTTTGTGCATTTACAATATTCATTGATTTTTGCCATTGAAAAACATCATGTTATTCATATACCAGAAATGTTTGAAGCTACTGACTGAATGAAAGGAGCTGGCATCTCACTCTCTTTGAATCTTCTTTATCATGCTAAGAGGAGCAGGAAAAAGCAAAAAATTTCAGAATTGCACCTTGCAATGCGGAGAAATTACTCTTTGTGCATTTACAATATTCATTGATTTTTGCCATTGAAAAACGTCCAGAAATGATTGAAGCTACTGACTGAATGAAAGGAGCTGGCATCTCACTCTCTTTGAATCTTCTTTATCATGCTAAGAGGAGCAGGAAAAAGCAAAAAATTTCAGAATTGCACCTTGCAATGCGGAGAAATTACTGTTTGTGCATTTACAATATTCATTGATTTTTGCCATTGAAAAACGTCCAGAAATGATTGAAGCTACTGACTGAATGAAAGGAGCTGGCATCTCACTCTCTTTGAATCTTCTTTATCATGCTAAGAGGAGCAGGAAAAAGCAAAACATTTCAGAATTGCACCTTGCAATGCGGAGAAATACTGTTTGTGCATTTACAATATTCATTGATTTTTGCCATTGAAAAACATCATGTTATTCATATACCAGAAATGTTTGAAGCTACTGACTGAATGAAAGGAGCTGGCATCTCACTCTCTTTGAATCTTCTTTATCATGCTAAGAGGAGCAGGAAAAAGCAAAAAATTTCAGAATTGCACCTTGCAATGCGGAGAAATTACTGTTTGTGCATTTACAATATTCATTGATTTTTGCCATTGAAAAACGTCCAGAAATGATTGAAGCTACTGACTGAATGAAAGGAGCTGGCATCTCACTCTCTTTGAATCTTCTTTATCATGCTAAGAGGAGCAGGAAAAAGCAAAAAATTTCAGAATTGCACCTTGCAATGCGGAGAAATTACTGTTTGTGCATTTACAATATTCATTGATTTTTGCCATTGAAAAACGTCCAGAAATGATTGAAGCTACTGACTGAATGAAAGGAGCTGGCATCTCACTCTCTTTGAATCTTCTTTATCATGCTAAGAGGAGCAGGAAAAAGCAAAAAATTTCAGAATTGCACCTTGCAATGCGGAGAAATTACTGTTTGTGCATTTACAATATTCATTGATTTTTGCCATTGAAAAACATCATGTTATTCATATACCAGAAATGTTTGAAGCTACTGACTGAATGAAAGGAGCTGGCATCTCACTCTCTTTGAATCTTCTTTATCATGCTAAGAGGAGCAGGAAAAAGCAAAAAATTTCAGAATTGCACCTTGCAATGCGGAGAAATTACTGTTTGTGCATTTACAATATTCATTGATTTTTGCCATTGAAAAACGTCCAGAAATGATTGAAGCTACTGACTGAATGAAAGGAGCTGGCATCTCACTCTCTTTGAATCTTGTTTATCATGCTAAGAGGAGCAGGAAAAAGCAAAAAATTTCAGAATTGCACCTTGCAATGCGGAGAAATTACTGTTTGTGCATTTACAATATTCATTGATTTTTGTCATTGAAAAACGTCCAGAAATGATTGAAGCTACTGACTGAATGAAAAGAGCTGGCATCTCACTCTCTTTGAATCTTGTTTATCATGCTAAGAGGAGCAGGAAAAAGCAAAAAATTTCAGAATTGCACCTTGCAATGCGGAGAAATTACTGTTTGTGCATTTACAATATTCATTGATTTTTGTCATTGAAAAACGTCCAGAAATGATTGAAGCTACTGACTGAATGAAAAGAGCTGGCATCTCACTCTCTTTGAATCTTGTTTATCATGCTAAGAGGAGCAGGAAAAAGCAAAAAATTTCAGAATTGCACCTTGCAATGCGGAGAAATTACTGTTTGTGCATTTACAATATTCATTGATTTTTGCCATTGAAAAACGTCCAGAAATGATTGAAGCTACTTACTGAATGAAAGGAGCTGGCATCTCACTCTCTTTGAATCTTCTTTATCATGCTAAGAGGAGCAGGAAAAAGCAAAAAATTTCAGAATTGCACCTTGCAATGCGGAGAAATTACTGTTTGTGCATTTACAATATTCATTGATTTTTGCCATTGAAAAACATCATGTTATTCATATACCAGAAATGTTTGAAGCTACTGACTGAATGAAAGGAGCTGGCATCTCACTCTCTTTGAATCTTCTTTATCATGCTAAGAGGAGCAGGAAAAAGCAAAAAATTTCAGAATTGCACCTTGCAATGCGGAGAAATTACTCTTTGTGCATTTACAATATTCATTGATTTTTGCCATTGAAAAACGTCCAGAAATGATTGAAGCTACTGACTGAATGAAAGGAGCTGGCATCTCACTCTCTTTGAATCTTCTTTATCATGCTAAGAGGAGCAGGAAAAAGCAAAAAATTTCAGAATTGCACCTTGCAATGCGGAGAAATTACTGTTTGTGCATTTACAATATTCATTGATTTTTGCCATTGAAAAATGTCCAGAAATGATTGAAGCTACTGACTGAATGAAAGGATCTGGCATCTCACTCTCTTTGAATCTTCTTTATCATGCTAAGAGGAGCAGGAAAAAGCAAAAAATTTCAGAATTGCACCTTGCAATGCGGAGAAATTACTGTTTATGCATTTACAATATTCATTGATTTTTGCCATTGAAAAACATCATGTTATTCATATACCAGAAATGTTTGAAGCTACTGACTGAATGAAAGGAGCTGGCATCTCACTCTCTTTGAATCTTCTTTATCATGCTAAGAGGAGCAGGAAAAAGCAAAAAATTTCAGAATTGCACCTTGCAATGCGGAGAAATTACTGTTTGTGCATTTACAATATTCATTGATTTTTGCCATTGAAAAACGTCCAGAAATGATTGAAGCTACTGACTGAATGAAAGGAGCTGGCATCTCACTCTCTTTGAATCTTGTTTATCATGCTAACAGGAGCAGGAAAAAGCAAAAAATTTCAGAATTGCACCTTGCAATGCGGAGAAATTACTGTTTGTGCATTTACAATATTCATTGATTTTTGCCATTGAAAAACGTCCAGAAATGATTGAAGCTACTGACTGAATGAAAGGAGCTGGCATCTCACTCTCTTTGAATCTTCTTTATCATGCTAAGAGGAGCAGGAAAAAGCAAAAAATTTCAGAATTGCACCTTGCAATGCGGAGAAATTACTGTTTGTGCATTTACAATATTCATTGATTTTTGCCATTGAAAAACATCATGTTATTCATATACCAGAAATGTTTGAAGCTACTGACTGAATGAAAGGAGCTGGCATCTCACTCTCTTTGAATCTTCTTTATCATGCTAAGAGGAGCAGGAAAAAGCAAAAAATTTCAGAATTGCACCTTGCAATGCGGAGAAATTACTGTTTGTGCATTTACAATATTCATTGATTTTTGCCATTGAAAAACGTCCAGAAATGATAGAAGCTACTGACTGAATGAAAGGAGGTGGCATCTCACTCTCTTTGAATCTTGTTTATCATGCTAAGAGGAGCAGGAAAAAGCAAAAAATTTCAGAATTGCACCTTGCAATGCGGAGAAATTACTGTTTGTGCATTTACAATATTCATTGATTTTTGCCATTGAAAAACATCATGTTATTCATATACCAGAAATGATTGAAGCTACTGACTGAATGAAAGGAGCTGGCATCTCACTCTCTTTGAATCTTCTTTATCATGCTAAGAGGAGCAGGAAAAAGCAAAAAATTTCAGAATTGCACCTTGCAATGCGGAGAAATTACTGTTTGTGCATTTACAATATTCAATGATTTTTGCCATTGAAAAACGTCCAGAAATGATTGAAGCTACTGACTGAATGAAAGGAGCTGGCATCTCACTCTCTTTGAATCTTCTTTATCATGCTAAGAGGAGCAGGAAAAAGCAAAAAATTTCAGAATTGCACCTTGCAATGCGGAGAAATTACTGTTTGTGCATTTACAATATTCATTGATTTTTGCCATTGAAAAACATCATGTTATTCATATACCAGAAATGTTTGAAGCTACTGACTGAATGAAAGGAGCTGGCATCTCACTCTCTTTGAATCTTCTTTATCATGCTAAGAGGAGCAGGAAAAAGCAAAAAATTTCAGAATTGCACCTTGCAATGCGGAGAAATTACTCTTTGTGCATTTACAATATTCATTGATTTTTGCCATTGAAAAACGTCCAGAAATGATTGAAGCTACTGACTGAATGAAAGGAGCTGGCATCTCACTCTCTTTGAATCTTCTTTATCATGCTAAGAGGAGCAGGAAAAAGCAAAAAATTTCAGAATTGCACCTTGCAATGCGGAGAAATTACTGTTTGTGCATTTACAATATTCATTGATTTTTGCCATTGAAAAACGTCCAGAAATGATTGAAGCTACTGACTGAATGAAAGGAGCTGGCATCTCACTCTCTTTGAATCTTCTTTATCATGCTAAGAGGAGCAGGAAAAAGCAAAAAATTTCAGAATTGCACCTTGCAATGTGGAGAAATTACTGTTTGTGCATTTACAATATTCATTGATTTTTGCCATTGAAAAACATCATGTTATTCATATACCAGAAATGTTTGAAGCTACTGACTGAATGAAAGGAGCTGGCATCTCACTCTCTTTGAATCTTCTTTATCATGCTAAGAGGAGCAGGAAAAAGCAAAAAATTTCAGAATTGCACCTTGCAATGCGGAGAAATTACTGTTTTTGCATTTACAATATTCATTGATTTTTGCCATTGAAAAACGTCCAGAAATGATTGAAGCTACTGACTGAATGAAAGGAGCTGGCATCTCACTCTCTTTGAATCTTCTTTATCATGCTAAGAGGAGCAGGAAAAAGCAAAAAATTTCAGAATTGCACCTTGCAATGCGGAGAAATTACTGTTTGTGCATTTACAATATTCATTGATTTTTGCCATTGAAAAACGTCCAGAAATGATTGAAGCTACTGACTGAATGAAAGGAGCTGGCATCTCACTCTCTTTGAATCTTCTTTATCATGCTAAGAGGAGCAGGAAAAAGCAAAAAATTTCAGAATTGCACCTTGCAATGCGGAGAAATTACTGTTTGTGCATTTACAATATTCATTGATTTTTGCCATTGAAAAACATCATGTTATTCATATACCAGAAATGATTGAAGCTACTGACTGAATGAAAGGAGCTGGCATCTCACTCTCTTTGAATCTACTTTATCATGCTAAGAGGAGCAGGAAAAAGCAAAAAATTTCAGAATTGCACCTTGCAATGCGGAGAAATTACTGTTTGTGCATTTACAATATTCAATGATTTTTGCCATTGAAAAACGTCCAGAAATGATTGAAGCTACTGACTGAATGAAAGGAGCTGGCATCTCACTCTCTTTGAATCTTCTTTATCATGCTAAGAGGAGCAGGAAAAAGCAAAAAATTTCAGAATTGCACCTTGCAATGCGGAGAAATTACTGTTTGTGCATTTACAATATTCATTGATTTTTGCCATTGAAAAACATCATGTTATTCATATACCAGAAATGTTTGAAGCTACTGACTGAATGAAAGGAGCTGGCATCTCACTCTCTTTGAATCTTCTTTATCATGCTAAGAGGAGCAGGAAAAAGCAAAAAATTTCAGAATTGCACCTTGCAATGCGGAGAAATTACTGTTTGTGCATTTACAATATTCATTGATTTTTGCCATTGAAAAACATCATGTTATTCATATACCAGAAATGATTGAAGCTACTGACTGAATGAAAGGAGCTGGCATCTCACTCTCTTTGAATCTACTTTATCATGCTAAGAGGAGCAGGAAAAAGCAAAAAATTTCAGAATTGCACCTTGCAAAGCGGAGAAATTACTGTTTGTGCATTTACAATATTCAATGATTTTTGCCATTGAAAAACGTCCAGAAATGATTGAAGCTACTGACTGAATGAAAGGAGCTGGCATCTCACTCTCTTTGAATCTTCTTTATCATGCTAAGAGGAGCAGGAAAAAGCAAAAAATTTCAGAATTGCACCTTGCAATGCGGAGAAATTACTGTTTGTGCATTTACAATATTCATTGATTTTTGCCATTGAAAAACATCATGTTATTCATATACCAGAAATGTTTGAAGCTACTGACTGAATGAAAGGAGCTGGCATCTCACTCTCTTTGAATCTTCTTTATCATGCTAAGAGGAGCAGGAAAAAGCAAAAAATTTCAGAATTGCACCTTGCAATGCGGAGAAATTACTGTTTGTGCATTTACAATATTCATTGATTTTTGCCATTGAAAAACGTCCAGAAATGATTGAAGCTACTGACTGAATGAAAGGAGCTGGCATCTCACTCTCTTTGAATCTTGTTTATCATGCTAAGAGGAGCAGGAAAAAGCAAAAAATTTCAGAATTGCACCTTGCAATGCGGAGAAATTACTGTTTGTGCATTTACAATATTCATTGATTTTTGCCATTGAAAAACGTCCAGAAATGATTGAAGCTACTGACTGAATGAAAGGAGCTGGCATCTCACTCTCTTTGAATCTTCTTTATCATGCTAAGAGGAGCAGGAAAAAGCAAAAAATTTCAGAATTGCACCTTGCAATGCGGAGAAATTACTGTTTGTGCATTTACAATATTCATTGATTTTTGCCATTGAAAAACGTCCAGAAATGATAGAAGCTACTGACTGAATGAAAGGAGGTGGCATCTCACTCTCTTTGAATCTTGTTTATCATGCTAAGAGGAGCAGGAAAAAGCAAAAAATTTCAGAATTGCACCTTGCAATGCGGAGAAATTACTGTTTGTGCATTTACAATATTCATTGATTTTTGCCATTGAAAAACATCATGTTATTCATATACCAGAAATGATTGAAGCTACTGACTGAATGAAAGGAGCTGGCATCTCACTCTCTTTGAATCTTCTTTATCATGCTAAGAGGAGCAGGAAAAAGCAAAAAATTTCAGAATTGCACCTTGCAATGCGGAGAAATTACTGTTTGTGCATTTACAATATTCAATGATTTTTGCCATTGAAAAACGTCCAGAAATGATTGAAGCTACTGACTGAATGAAAGGAGCTGGCATCTCACTCTCTTTGAATCTTCTTTATCATGCTAAGAGGAGCAGGAAAAAGCAAAAAATTTCAGAATTGCACCTTGCAATGCGGAGAAATTACTGTTTGTGCATTTACAATATTCATTGATTTTTGCCATTGAAAAACATCATGTTATTCATATACCAGAAATGTTTGAAGCTACTGACTGAATGAAAGGAGCTGGCATCTCACTCTCTTTGAATCTTCTTTATCATGCTAAGAGGAGCAGGAAAAAGCAAAAAATTTCAGAATTGCACCTTGCAATGCGGAGAAATTACTCTTTGTGCATTTACAATATTCATTGATTTTTGCCATTGAAAAACGTCCAGAAATGATTGAAGCTACTGACTGAATGAAAGGAGCTGGCATCTCACTCTCTTTGAATCTTCTTTATCATGCTAAGAGGAGCAGGAAAAAGCAAAAAATTTCAGAATTGCACCTTGCAATGCGGAGAAATTACTGTTTGTGCATTTACAATATTCATTGATTTTTGCCATTGAAAAACGTCCAGAAATGATTGAAGCTACTGACTGAATGAAAGGAGCTGGCATCTCACTCTCTTTGAATCTTCTTTATCATGCTAAGAGGAGCAGGAAAAAGCAAAAAATTTCAGAATTGCACCTTGCAATGTGGAGAAATTACTGTTTGTGCATTTACAATATTCATTGATTTTTGCCATTGAAAAACATCATGTTATTCATATACCAGAAATGTTTGAAGCTACTGACTGAATGAAAGGAGCTGGCATCTCACTCTCTTTGAATCTTCTTTATCATGCTAAGAGGAGCAGGAAAAAGCAAAAAATTTCAGAATTGCACCTTGCAATGCGGAGAAATTACTGTTTTTGCATTTACAATATTCATTGATTTTTGCCATTGAAAAACGTCCAGAAATGATTGAAGCTACTGACTGAATGAAAGGAGCTGGCATCTCACTCTCTTTGAATCTTCTTTATCATGCTAAGAGGAGCAGGAAAAAGCAAAAAATTTCAGAATTGCACCTTGCAATGCGGAGAAATTACTGTTTGTGCATTTACAATATTCATTGATTTTTGCCATTGAAAAACGTCCAGAAATGATTGAAGCTACTGACTGAATGAAAGGAGCTGGCATCTCACTCTCTTTGAATCTTCTTTATCATGCTAAGAGGAGCAGGAAAAAGCAAAAAATTTCAGAATTGCACCTTGCAATGCGGAGAAATTACTGTTTGTGCATTTACAATATTCATTGATTTTTGCCATTGAAAAACATCATGTTATTCATATACCAGAAATGATTGAAGCTACTGACTGAATGAAAGGAGCTGGCATCTCACTCTCTTTGAATCTACTTTATCATGCTAAGAGGAGCAGGAAAAAGCAAAAAATTTCAGAATTGCACCTTGCAATGCGGAGAAATTACTGTTTGTGCATTTACAATATTCAATGATTTTTGCCATTGAAAAACGTCCAGAAATGATTGAAGCTACTGACTGAATGAAAGGAGCTGGCATCTCACTCTCTTTGAATCTTCTTTATCATGCTAAGAGGAGCAGGAAAAAGCAAAAAATTTCAGAATTGCACCTTGCAATGCGGAGAAATTACTGTTTGTGCATTTACAATATTCATTGATTTTTGCCATTGAAAAACATCATGTTATTCATATACCAGAAATGTTTGAAGCTACTGACTGAATGAAAGGAGCTGGCATCTCACTCTCTTTGAATCTTCTTTATCATGCTAAGAGGAGCAGGAAAAAGCAAAAAATTTCAGAATTGCACCTTGCAATGCGGAGAAATTACTGTTTGTGCATTTACAATATTCATTGATTTTTGCCATTGAAAAACGTCCAGAAATGATTGAAGCTACTGACTGAATGAAAGGAGCTGGCATCTCACTCTCTTTGAATCTTGTTTATCATGCTAAGAGGAGCAGGAAAAAGCAAAAAATTTCAGAATTGCACCTTGCAATGCGGAGAAATTACTGTTTGTGCATTTACAATATTCATTGATTTTTGCCATTGAAAAACGTCCAGAAATGATTGAAGCTACTGACTGAATGAAAGGAGCTGGCATCTCACTCTCTTTGAATCTTCTTTATCATGCTAAGAGGAGCAGGAAAAAGCAAAAAATTTCAGAATTGCACCTTGCAATGCGGAGAAATTACTGTTTGTGCATTTACAATATTCATTGATTTTTGCCATTGAAAAACGTCCAGAAATGATTGAAGCTACTGACTGAATGAAAGGAGCTGGCATCTCACTCTCTTTGAATCTTCTTTATCATGCTAAGAGGAGCAGGAAAAAGCAAAAAATTTCAGAATTGCACCTTGCAATGCGGAGAAATTACTGTTTGTGCATTTACAATATTCATTGATTTTTGCCATTGAAAAATGTCCAGAAATGATTGAAGCTACTGACTGAATGAAAGGAGCTGGCATCTCACTCTCTTTGAATCTTCTTTATCATGCTAAGAGGAGCAGGAAAAAGCAAAAAATTTCAGAATTGCACCTTGCAATGCGGAGAAATTACTGTTTGTGCATTTACAATATTCATTGATTTTTGCCATTGAAAAACATCATGTTATTCATATACCAGAAATGTTTGAAGCTACTGACTGAATGAAAGGAGCTGGCATCTCACTCTCTTTGAATCTTCTTTATCATGCTAAGAGGAGTAGGAAAAAGCAAAAAATTTCAGAATTGCACCTTGCAATGCGGAGAAATTACTGTTTGTGCATTTACAATATTCATTGATTTTTGCCATTGAAAAACGTCCAGAAATGATTGAAGCTACTGACTGAATGAAAGGAGCTGGCATCTCACTCTCTTTGAATCTTGTTTATCATGCTAACAGGAGCAGGAAAAAGCAAAAAATTTCAGAATTGCACCTTGCAATGCGGAGAAATTACTGTTTGTGCATTTACAATATTCATTGATTTTTGCCATTGAAAAACGTCCAGAAATGATTGAAGCTACTGACTGAATGAAAGGAGCTGGCATCTCACTCTCTTTGAATCTTCTTTATCATGCTAAGAGGAGCAGGAAAAAGCAAAAAATTTCAGAATTGCACCTTGCAATGCGGAGAAATTACTGTTTGTGCATTTACAATATTCATTGATTTTTGCCATTGAAAAACATCATGTTATTCATATACCAGAAATGTTTGAAGCTACTGACTGAATGAAAGGAGCTGGCATCTCACTCTCTTTGAATCTTCTTTATCATGCTAAGAGGAGCAGGAAAAAGCAAAAAATTTCAGAATTGCACCTTGCAATGCGGAGAAATTACTGTTTGTGCATTTACAATATTCATTGATTTTTGCCATTGAAAAACGTCCAGAAATGATAGAAGCTACTGACTGAATGAAAGGAGGTGGCATCTCACTCTCTTTGAATCTTGTTTATCATGCTAAGAGGAGCAGGAAAAAGCAAAAAATTTCAGAATTGCACCTTGCAATGCGGAGAAATTACTGTTTGTGCATTTACAATATTCATTGATTTTTGCCATTGAAAAACATCATGTTATTCATATACCAGAAATGATTGAAGCTACTGACTGAATGAAAGGAGCTGGCATCTCACTCTCTTTGAATCTTCTTTATCATGCTAAGAGGAGCAGGAAAAAGCAAAAAATTTCAGAATTGCACCTTGCAATGCGGAGAAATTACTGTTTGTGCATTTACAATATTCAATGATTTTTGCCATTGAAAAACGTCCAGAAATGATTGAAGCTACTGACTGAATGAAAGGAGCTGGCATCTCACTCTCTTTGAATCTTCTTTATCATGCTAAGAGGAGCAGGAAAAAGCAAAAAATTTCAGAATTGCACCTTGCAATGCGGAGAAATTACTGTTTGTGCATTTACAATATTCATTGATTTTTGCCATTGAAAAACATCATGTTATTCATATACCAGAAATGTTTGAAGCTACTGACTGAATGAAAGGAGCTGGCATCTCACTCTCTTTGAATCTTCTTTATCATGCTAAGAGGAGCAGGAAAAAGCAAAAAATTTCAGAATTGCACCTTGCAATGCGGAGAAATTACTCTTTGTGCATTTACAATATTCATTGATTTTTGCCATTGAAAAACGTCCAGAAATGATTGAAGCTACTGACTGAATGAAAGGAGCTGGCATCTCACTCTCTTTGAATCTTCTTTATCATGCTAAGAGGAGCAGGAAAAAGCAAAAAATTTCAGAATTGCACCTTGCAATGCGGAGAAATTACTGTTTGTGCATTTACAATATTCATTGATTTTTGCCATTGAAAAACGTCCAGAAATGATTGAAGCTACTGACTGAATGAAAGGAGCTGGCATCTCACTCTCTTTGAATCTTCTTTATCATGCTAAGAGGAGCAGGAAAAAGCAAAAAATTTCAGAATTGCACCTTGCAATGCGGAGAAATTACTGTTTGTGCATTTACAATATTCATTGATTTTTGCCATTGAAAAACATCATGTTATTCATATACCAGAAATGTTTGAAGCTACTGACTGAATGAAAGGAGCTGGCATCTCACTCTCTTTGAATCTTCTTTATCATGCTAAGAGGAGCAGGAAAAAGCAAAAAATTTCAGAATTGCACCTTGCAATGCGGAGAAATTACTGTTTGTGCATTTACAATATTCATTGATTTTTGCCATTGAAAAACGTCCAGAAATGATTGAAGCTACTGACTGAATGAAAGGAGCTGGCATCTCACTCTCTTTGAATCTTCTTTATCATGCTAAGAGGAGCAGGAAAAAGCAAAAAATTTCAGAATTGCACCTTGCAATGCGGAGAAATTACTGTTTGTGCATTTACAATATTCATTGATTTTTGCCATTGAAAAACGTCCAGAAATGATTGAAGCTACTGACTGAATGAAAGGAGCTGGCATCTCACTCTCTTTGAATCTTCTTTATCATGCTAAGAGGAGCAGGAAAAAGCAAAAAATTTCAGAATTGCACCTTGCAATGCGGAGAAATTACTGTTTGTGCATTTACAATATTCATTGATTTTTGCCATTGAAAAATGTCCAGAAATGATTGAAGCTACTGACTGAATGAAAGGAGCTGGCATCTCACTCTCTTTGAATCTTCTTTATCATGCTAAGAGGAGCAGGAAAAAGCAAAAAATTTCAGAATTGCACCTTGCAATGCGGAGAAATTACTGTTTGTGCATTTACAATATTCATTGATTTTTGCCATTGAAAAACATCATGTTATTCATATACCAGAAATGTTTGAAGCTACTGACTGAATGAAAGGAGCTGGCATCTCACTCTCTTTGAATCTTCTTTATCATGCTAAGAGGAGCAGGAAAAAGCAAAAAATTTCAGAATTGCACCTTGCAATGCGGAGAAATTACTGTTTGTGCATTTACAATATTCATTGATTTTTGCCATTGAAAAACGTCCAGAAATGATTGAAGCTACTGACTGAATGAAAGGAGCTGGCATCTCACTCTCTTTGAATCTTGTTTATCATGCTAAGAGGAGCAGGAAAAAGCAAAAAATTTCAGAATTGCACCTTGCAATGCGGAGAAATTACTGTTTGTGCATTTACAATATTCATTGATTTTTGCCATTGAAAAACATCCAGAAATGATTGAAGCTACTGACTGAATGAAAGGAGCTGGCATCTCACTCTCTTTGAATCTTCTTTATCATGCTAAGAGGAGCAGGAAAAAGCAAAAAATTTCAGAATTGCACCTTGCAATGCGGAGAAATTACTGTTTGTGCATTTACAATATTCATTGATTTTTGCCATTGAAAAACATCATGTTATTCATATACCAGAAATGATTGAAGCTACTGACTGAATGAAAGGAGCTGGCATCTCACTCTCTTTGAATCTACTTTATCATGCTAAGAGGAGCAGGAAAAAGCAAAAAATTTCAGAATTGCACCTTGCAATGCGGAGAAATTACTGTTTGTGCATTTACAATATTCAATGATTTTTGCCATTGAAAAACGTCCAGAAATGATTGAAGCTACTGACTGAATGAAAGGAGCTGGCATCTCACTCTCTTTGAATCTTCTTTATCATGCTAAGAGGAGCAGGAAAAAGCAAAAAATTTCAGAATTGCACCTTGCAATGCGGAGAAATTACTGTTTGTGCATTTACAATATTCATTGATTTTTGCCATTGAAAAACATCATGTTATTCATATACCAGAAATGTTTGAAGCTACTGACTGAATGAAAGGAGCTGGCATCTCACTCTCTTTGAATCTTCTTTATCATGCTAAGAGGAGCAGGAAAAAGCAAAAAATTTCAGAATTGCACCTTGCAATGCGGAGAAATTACTGTTTGTGCATTTACAATATTCATTGATTTTTGCCATTGAAAAACGTCCAGAAATGATTGAAGCTACTGACTGAATGAAAGGAGCTGGCATCTCACTCTCTTTGAATCTTGTTTATCATGCTAAGAGGAGCAGGAAAAAGCAAAAAATTTCAGAATTGCACCTTGCAATGCGGAGAAATTACTGTTTGTGCATTTACAATATTCATTGATTTTTGCCATTGAAAAACGTCCAGAAATGATTGAAGCTACTGACTGAATGAAAGGAGCTGGCATCTCACTCTCTTTGAATCTTCTTTATCATGCTAAGAGGAGCAGGAAAAAGCAAAAAATTTCAGAATTGCACCTTGCAATGCGGAGAAATTACTGTTTGTGCATTTTCAATATTTATTGATTTTTGCCATTGAAAAACATCATGTTATTCATATACCAGAAATGATTAAAGCTACTGACTGAATGAAAGGAGCTGGCATCTCACTCTCTTTGAATCTTCTTTATCATGCTAAGAGGAGCAGGAAAAAGCAAAAAATTTCAGAATTGCACCTTGCAATGCGGAGAAATTACTGTTTGTGCATTTACAATATTCATTGATTTTTGCCATTGAAAAACGTCCAGAAATGATTGAAGCTACTGACTGAATGAAAGGAGCTGGCATCTCACTCTCTTTGAATCTTCTTTATCATGCTAAGAGGAGCAGGAAAAAGCAAAAAATTTCAGAATTGCACCTTGCAATGCGGAGAAATTACTGTTTGTGCATTTACAATATTCATTGATTTTTGCCATTGAAAAACGTCCAGAAATGATTGAAGCTACTGACTGAATGAAAGGAGCTGGCATCTCACTCTCTTTGAATCTTCTTTATCATGCTAAGAGGAGCAGGAAAACGCAAAAAATTTCAGAATTGCACCTTGCAATGCGGAGAAATTACTGTTTGTGCATTTACAATATTCATTGATTTTTGCCATTGAAAAACATCATGTTATTCATATACCAGAAATGATTGAAGCTACTGACTGAATGAAAGGAGCTGGCATCTCACTCTCTTTGAATCTTCTTTATCATGCTAAGAGGAGCAGGAAAAAGCAAAAAATTTCAGAATTGCACCTTGCAATGCGGAGAAATTACTGTTTGTGCATTTACAATATTCATTGATTTTTGCCATTGAAAAACGTCCAGAAATGATTGAAGCTACTGACTGAATGAAAGGAGCTGGCATCTCACTCTCTTTGAATCTTCTTTATCATGCTAAGAGGAGCAGGAAAAAGCAAAAAATTTCAGAATTGCACCTTGCAATGCGGAGAAATTACTGTTTGTGCATTTACAATATTCATTGATTTTTGCCATTGAAAAACGTCCAGAAATGATTGAAGCTACTGACTGAATGAAAGGAGGTGGCATCTCACTCTCTTTGAATCTTCTTTATCATGCTAAGAGGAGCAGGAAAAAGCAAAAAATTTCAGAATTGCACCTTGCAATGCGGAGAAATTACTGTTTGTGCATTTACAATATTCATTGATTTTTGCCATTGAAAAACGTCCAGAAATGATTGAAGCTACTGACTGAATGAAAGGAGCTGGCATCTCACTCTCTTTGAATCTTCTTTATCATGCTAAGAGGAGCAGGAAAAAGCAAAAAATTTCAGAATTGCACCTTGCAATGCGGAGAAATTACTGTTTGTGCATTTACAATATTCATTGATTTTTGCCATTGAAAAACGTCCAGAAATGATTGAAGCTACTGACTGAATGAAAGGAGCTGGCATCTCACTCTCTTTGAATCTTCTTTATCATGCTAAGAGGAGCAGGAAAAAGCAAAAAATTTCAGAATTGCACCTTGCAATGCGGAGAAATTACTGTTTGTGCATTTACAATATTCATTGATTTTTGCCATTGAAAAACGTCCAGAAATGATTGAAGCTACTGACTGAATGAAAGGAGCTGGCATCTCACTCTCTTTGAATCTTGTTTATCATGCTAAGAGGAGCAGGAAAACGCAAAAAATTTCAGAATTGCACCTTGCAATGCGGAGAAATTACTGTTTGTGCATTTACAATATTCATTGATTTTTGCCATTGAAAAACGTCCAGAAATGATTGAAGCTACTGACTGAATGAAAGGAGCTGGCATCTCACTCTCTTTGAATCTTCTTTATCATGCTAAGAGGAGCAGGAAAAAGCAAAAAATTTCAGAATTGCACCTTGCAATGCGGAGAAATTACTGTTTGTGCATTTACAATATTCATTGATTTTTGCCATTGAAAAACGTCCAGAAATGATTGAAGCTACTGACTGAATGAAAGGAGCTGGCATCTCACTCTCTTTGAATCTTCTTTATCATGCTAAGAGGAGCAGGAAAAAGCAAAAAATTTCAGAATTGCACCTTGCAATGCGGAGAAATTACTGTTTGTGCATTTACAATATTCATTGATTTTTGCCATTGAAAAACATCATGTTATTCATATACCAGAAATGATTGAAGCTACTGACTGAATGAAAGGAGCTGGCATCTCACTCTCTTTGAATCTACTTTATCATGCTAAGAGGAGCAGGAAAAAGCAAAAAATTTCAGAATTGCACCTTGCAATGCGGAGAAATTACTGTTTGTGCATTTACAATATTCATTGATTTTTGCCATTGAAAAACGTCCAGAAATGATTGAAGCTACTGACTGAATGAAAGGAGCTGGCATCTCACTCTCTTTGAATCTTCTTTATCATGCTAAGAGGAGCAGGAAAAAGCAAAAAATTTCAGAATTGCACCTTGCAATGCGGAGAAATTACTGTTTGTGCATTTACAATATTCATTGATTTTTGCCATTGAAAAACATCATGTTATTCATATACCAGAAATGATTGAAGCTACTGACTGAATGAAAGGAGCTGGCATCTCACTCTCTTTGAATCTACTTTATCATGCTAAGAGGAGCAGGAAAAAGCAAAAAATTTCAGAATTGCACCTTGCAATGCGGAGAAATTACTGTTTGTGCATTTACAATATTCAATGATTTTTGCCATTGAAAAACGTCCAGAAATGATTGAAGCTACTGACTGAATGAAAGGAGCTGGCATCTCACTCTCTTTGAATCTTCTTTATCATGCTAAGAGGAGCAGGAAAAAGCAAAAAATTTCAGAATTGCACCTTGCAATGCGGAGAAATTACTGTTTGTGCATTTACAATATTCATTGATTTTTGCCATTGAAAAACATCATGTTATTCATATACCAGAAATGATTGAAGCTACTGACTGAATGAAAGGAGCTGGCATCTCACTCTCTTTGAATCTTCTTTATCATGCTAAGAGGAGCAGGAAAAAGCAAAAAATTTCAGAATTGCACCTTGCAATGCGGAGAAATTACTCTTTGTGCATTTACAATATTCATTGATTTTTGCCATTGAAAAACGTCCAGAAATGATTGAAGCTACTGACTGAATGAAAGGAGCTGGCATCTCACTCTCTTTGAATCTTCTTTATCATGCTAAGAGGAGCAGGAAAAAGCAAAAAATTTCAGAATTGCACCTTGCAATGCGGAGAAATTACTGTTTGTGCATTTACAATATTCATTGATTTTTGCCATTGAAAAACGTCCAGAAATGATTGAAGCTACTGACTGAATGAAAGGAGCTGGCATCTCACTCTCTTTGAATCTTCTTTATCATGCTAAGAGGAGCAGGAAAAAGCAAAAAATTTCAGAATTGCACCTTGCAATGCGGAGAAATTACTGTTTGTGCATTTACAATATTCATTGATTTTTGCCATTGAAAAACATCATGTTATTCATATACCAGAAATGTTTGAAGCTACTGACTGAATGAAAGGAGCTGGCATCTCACTCTCTTTGAATCTTGTTTATCATGCTAAGAGGAGCAGGAAAACGCAAAAAATTTCAGAATTGCACCTTGCAATGCGGAGAAATTACTGTTTGTGCATTTACAATATTCATTGATTTTTGCCATTGAAAAACGTCCAGAAATGATTGAAGCTACTGACTGAATGAAAGGAGCTGGCATCTCACTCTCTTTGAATCTTCTTTATAATGCTAAGAGGAGCAGGAAAAAGCAAAAAATTTCAGAATTGCACCTTGCAATGCGGAGAAATTACTGTTTGTGCATTTACAATATTCATTGATTTTTGCCATTGAAAAACGTCCAGAAATGATTGAAGCTACTGACTGAATGAAAGGAGCTGGCATCTCACTCTCTTTGAATCTTCTTTATCATGCTAAGAGGAGCAGGAAAAAGCAAAAAATTTCAGAATTGCACCTTGCAATGCGGAGAAATTACTGTTTGTGCATTTACAATATTCATTGATTTTTGCCATTGAAAAACATCATGTTATTCATATACCAGAAATGATTGAAGCTACTGACTGAATGAAAGGAGCTGGCATCTCACTCTCTTTGAATCTACTTTATCATGCTAAGAGGAGCAGGAAAAAGCAAAAAATTTCAGAATTGCACCTTGCAATGCGGAGAAATTACTGTTTGTGCATTTACAATATTCATTGATTTTTGCCATTGAAAAACGTCCAGAAATGATTGAAGCTACTGACTGAATGAAAGGAGCTGGCATCTCACTCTCTTTGAATCTTCTTTATCATGCTAAGAGGAGCAGGAAAAAGCAAAAAATTTCAGAATTGCACCTTGCAATGCGGAGAAATTACTGTTTGTGCATTTACAATATTCATTGATTTTTGCCATTGAAAAACATCATGTTATTCATATACCAGAAATGATTGAAGCTACTGACTGAATGAAAGGAGCTGGCATCTCACTCTCTTTGAATCTACTTTATCATGCTAAGAGGAGCAGGAAAAAGCAAAAAATTTCAGAATTGCACCTTGCAATGCGGAGAAATTACTGTTTGTGCATTTACAATATTCAATGATTTTTGCCATTGAAAAACGTCCAGAAATGATTGAAGCTACTGACTGAATGAAAGGAGCTGGCATCTCACTCTCTTTGAATCTTCTTTATCATGCTAAGAGGAGCAGGAAAAAGCAAAAAATTTCAGAATTGCACCTTGCAATGCGGAGAAATTACTGTTTGTGCATTTACAATATTCATTGATTTTTGCCATTGAAAAACATCATGTTATTCATATACCAGAAATGATTGAAGCTACTGACTGAATGAAAGGAGCTGGCATCTCACTCTCTTTGAATCTTCTTTATCATGCTAAGAGGAGCAGGAAAAAGCAAAAAATTTCAGAATTGCACCTTGCAATGCGGAGAAATTACTCTTTGTGCATTTACAATATTCATTGATTTTTGCCATTGAAAAACGTCCAGAAATGATTGAAGCTACTGACTGAATGAAAGGAGCTGGCATCTCACTCTCTTTGAATCTTCTTTATCATGCTAAGAGGAGCAGGAAAAAGCAAAAAATTTCAGAATTGCACCTTGCAATGCGGAGAAATTACTGTTTGTGCATTTACAATATTCATTGATTTTTGCCATTGAAAAACGTCCAGAAATGATTGAAGCTACTGACTGAATGAAAGGAGCTGGCATCTCACTCTCTTTGAATCTTCTTTATCATGCTAAGAGGAGCAGGAAAAAGCAAAAAATTTCAGAATTGCACCTTGCAATGCGGAGAAATTACTGTTTGTGCATTTACAATATTCATTGATTTTTGCCATTGAAAAACATCATGTTATTCATATACCAGAAATGTTTGAAGCTACTGACTGAATGAAAGGAGCTGGCATCTCACTCTCTTTGAATCTTCTTTATCATGCTAAGAGGAGCAGGAAAAAGCAAAAAATTTCAGAATTGCACCTTGCAATGCGGAGAAATTACTGTTTGTGCATTTACAATATTCATTGATTTTTGCCATTGAAAAACGTCCAGAAATGATTGAAGCTACTGACTGAATGAAAGGAGCTGGCATCTCACTCTCTTTGAATCTTCTTTATCATGCTAAGAGGAGCAGGAAAAAGCAAAAAATTTCAGAATTGCACCTTGCAATGCGGAGAAATTACTGTTTGTGCATTTACAATATTCATTGATTTTTGCCATTGAAAAACGTCCAGAAATGATTGAAGCTACTGACTGAATGAAAGGAGCTGGCATCTCACTCTCTTTGAATCTTCTTTATCATGCTAAGAGGAGCAGGAAAAAGCAAAAAATTTCAGAATTGCACCTTGCATTGCGGAGAAATTACTGTTTGTGCATTTACAATATTCATTGATTTTTGCCATTGAAAAATGTCCAGAAATGATTGAAGCTACTGACTGAATGAAAGGAGCTGGCATCTCACTCTCTTTGAATCTTCTTTATCATGCTAAGAGGAGCAGGAAAAAGCAAAAAATTTCAGAATTGCACCTTGCAATGCGGAGAAATTACTGTTTGTGCATTTACAATATTCATTGATTTTTGCCATTGAAAAACATCATGTTATTCATATACCAGAAATGTTTGAAGCTACTGACTGAATGAAAGGAGCTGGCATCTCACTCTCTTTGAATCTTCTTTATCATGCTAAGAGGAGCAGGAAAAAGCAAAAAATTTCAGAATTGCACCTTGCAATGCGGAGAAATTACTGTTTGTGCATTTACAATATTCATTGATTTTTGCCATTGAAAAACGTCCAGAAATGATTGAAGCTACTGACTGAATGAAAGGAGCTGGCATCTCACTCTCTTTGAATCTTGTTTATCATGCTAAGAGGAGCAGGAAAAAGCAAAAAATTTCAGAATTGCACCTTGCAATGCGGAGAAATTACTGTTTGTGCATTTACAATATTCATTGATTTTTGCCATTGAAAAACGTCCAGAAATGATTGAAGCTACTGACTGAATGAAAGGAGCTGGCATCTCACTCTCTTTGAATCTTCTTTATCATGCTAAGAGGAGCAGGAAAAAGCAAAAAATTTCAGAATTGCACCTTGCAATGCGGAGAAATTACTGTTTGTGCATTTACAATATTCATTGATTTTTGCCATTGAAAAACATCATGTTATTCATATACCAGAAATGATTGAAGCTACTGACTGAATGAAAGGAGCTGGCATCTCACTCTCTTTGAATCTACTTTATCATGCTAAGAGGAGCAGGAAAAAGCAAAAAATTTCAGAATTGCACCTTGCAATGCGGAGAAATTACTGTTTGTGCATTTACAATATTCAATGATTTTTGCCATTGAAAAACGTCCAGAAATGATTGAAGCTACTGACTGAATGAAAGGAGCTGGCATCTCACTCTCTTTGAATCTTCTTTATCATGCTAAGAGGAGCAGGAAAAAGCAAAAAATTTCAGAATTGCACCTTGCAATGCGGAGAAATTACTGTTTGTGCATTTACAATATTCATTGATTTTTGCCATTGAAAAACATCATGTTATTCATATACCAGAAATGTTTGAAGCTACTGACTGAATGAAAGGAGCTGGCATCTCACTCTCTTTGAATCTTCTTTATCATGCTAAGAGGAGCAGGAAAAAGCAAAAAATTTCAGAATTGCACCTTGCAATGCGGAGAAATTACTGTTTGTGCATTTACAATATTCATTGATTTTTGCCATTGAAAAACGTCCAGAAATGATTGAAGCTACTGACTGAATGAAAGGAGCTGGCATCTCACTCTCTTTGAATCTTCTTTATCATGCTAAGAGGAGCAGGAAAAAGCAAAAAATTTCAGAATTGCACCTTGCAATGCGGAGAAATTACTGTTTGTGCATTTACAATATTCATTGATTTTTGCCATTGAAAAACATCATGTTATTCATATACCAGAAATGATTGAAGCTACTGACTGAATGAAAGGAGCTGGCATCTCACTCTCTTTGAATCTACTTTATCATGCTAAGAGGAGCAGGAAAAAGCAAAAAATTTCAGAATTGCACCTTGCAATGCGGAGAAATTACTGTTTGTGCATTTACAATATTCAATGATTTTTGCCATTGAAAAACGTCCAGAAATGATTGAAGCTACTGACTGAATGAAAGGAGCTGGCATCTCACTCTCTTTGAATCTTCTTTATCATGCTAAGAGGAGCAGGAAAAAGCAAAAAATTTCAGAATTGCACCTTGCAATGCGGAGAAATTACTGTTTGTGCATTTACAATATTCATTGATTTTTGCCATTGAAAAACATCATGTTATTCATATACCAGAAATGATTGAAGCTACTGACTGAATGAAAGGAGCTGGCATCTCACTCTCTTTGAATCTTCTTTATCATGCTAAGAGGAGCAGGAAAAAGCAAAAAATTTCAGAATTGCACCTTGCAATGCGGAGAAATTACTCTTTGTGCATTTACAATATTCATTGATTTTTGCCATTGAAAAACGTCCAGAAATGATTGAAGCTACTGACTGAATGAAAGGAGCTGGCATCTCACTCTCTTTGAATCTTCTTTATCATGCTAAGAGGAGCAGGAAAAAGCAAAAAAATTCAGAATTGCACCTTGCAATGCGGAGAAATTACTGTTTGTGCATTTACAATATTCATTGATTTTTGCCATTGAAAAACGTCCAGAAATGATTGAAGCTACTGACTGAATGAAAGGAGCTGGCATCTCACTCTCTTTGAATCTTCTTTATCATGCTAAGAGGAGCAGGAAAAAGCAAAAAATTTCAGAATTGCACCTTGCAATGCGGAGAAATTACTGTTTGTGCATTTACAATATTCATTGATTTTTGCCATTGAAAAACATCATGTTATTCATATACCAGAAATGTTTGAAGCTACTGACTGAACGAAAGGAGCTGGCATCTCACTCTCTTTGAATCTTCTTTATCATGCTAAGAGGAGCAGGAAAAAGCAAAAAATTTCAGAATTGCACCTTGCAATGCGGAGAAATTACTGTTTGTGCATTTACAATATTCATTGATTTTTGCCATTGAAAAACGTCCAGAAATGATTGAAGCTACTGACTGAATGAAAGGAGCTGGCATCTCACTCTCTTTGAATCTTCTTTATCATGCTAAGAGGAGCAGGAAAAAGCAAAAAATTTCAGAATTGCACCTTGCAATGCGGAGAAATTACTGTTTGTGCATTTACAATATTCATTGATTTTTGCCATTGAAAAACGTCCAGAAATGATTGAAGCTACTGACTGAATGAAAGGAGCTGGCATCTCACTCTCTTTGAATCTTCTTTATCATGCTAAGAGGAGCAGGAAAAAGCAAAAAATTTCAGAATTGCACCTTGCATTGCGGAGAAATTACTGTTTGTGCATTTACAATATTCATTGATTTTTGCCATTGAAAAATGTCCAGAAATGATTGAAGCTACTGACTGAATGAAAGGAGCTGGCATCTCACTCTCTTTGAATCTTCTTTATCATGCTAAGAGGAGCAGGAAAAAGCAAAAAATTTCAGAATTGCACCTTGCAATGCGGAGAAATTACTGTTTGTGCATTTACAATATTCATTGATTTTTGCCATTGAAAAACATCATGTTATTCATATACCAGAAATGTTTGAAGCTACTGACTGAATGAAAGGAGCTGGCATCTCACTCTCTTTGAATCTTCTTTATCATGCTAAGAGGAGCAGGAAAAAGCAAAAAATTTCAGAATTGCACCTTGCAATGCGGAGAAATTACTGTTTGTGCATTTACAATATTCATTGATTTTTGCCATTGAAAAACGTCCAGAAATGATTGAAGCTACTGACTGAATGAAAGGAGCTGGCATCTCACTCTCTTTGAATCTTGTTTATCATGCTAAGAGGAGCAGGAAAAAGCAAAAAATTTCAGAATTGCACCTTGCAATGCGGAGAAATTACTGTTTGTGCATTTACAATATTCATTGATTTTTGCCATTGAAAAACGTCCAGAAATGATTGAAGCTACTGACTGAATGAAAGGAGCTGGCATCTCACTCTCTTTGAATCTTCTTTATCATGCTATGAGGAGCAGGAAAAAGCAAAAAATTTCAGAATTGCACCTTGCAATGCGGAGAAATTACTGTTTGTGCATTTACAATATTCATTGATTTTTGCCATTGAAAAACATCATGTTATTCATATACCAGAAATGATTGAAGCTACTGACTGAATGAAAGGAGCTGGCATCTCACTCTCTTTGAATCTACTTTATCATGCTAAGAGGAGCAGGAAAAAGCAAAAAATTTCAGAATTGCACCTTGCAATGCGGAGAAATTACTGTTTGTGCATTTACAATATTCAATGATTTTTGCCATTGAAAAACGTCCAGAAATGATTGAAGCTACTGACTGAATGAAAGGAGCTGGCATCTCACTCTCTTTGAATCTTCTTTATCATGCTAAGAGGAGCAGGAAAAAGCAAAAAATTTCAGAATTGCACCTTGCAATGCGGAGAAATTACTGTTTGTGCATTTACAATATTCATTGATTTTTGCCATTGAAAAACATCATGTTATTCATATACCAGAAATGTTTGAAGCTACTGACTGAATGAAAGGAGCTGGCATCTCACTCTCTTTGAATCTTCTTTATCATGCTAAGAGGAGCAGGAAAAAGCAAAAAATTTCAGAATTGCACCTTGCAATGCGGAGAAATTACTGTTTGTGCATTTACAATATTCATTGATTTTTGCCATTGAAAAACGTCCAGAAATGATTGAAGCTACTGACTGAATGAAAGGAGCTGGCATCTCACTCTCTTTGAATCTTGTTTATCATGCTAAGAGGAGCAGGAAAAAGCAAAAAATTTCAGAATTGCACCTTGCAATGCGGAGAAATTACTGTTTGTGCATTTACAATATTCATTGATTTTTGCCATTGAAAAACGTCCAGAAATGATTGAAGCTACTGACTGAATGAAAGGAGCTGGCATCTCACTCTCTTTGAATCTTCTTTATCATGCTAAGAGGAGCAGGAAAAAGCAAAAAATTTCAGAATTGCACCTTGCAATGCGGAGAAATTACTGTTTGTGCATTTACAATATTCATTGATTTTTGCCATTGAAAAACATCATGTTATTCATATACCAGAAATGATTAAAGCTACTGACTGAATGAAAGGAGCTGGCATCTCACTCTCTTTGAATCTTCTTTATCATGCTAAGAGGAGCAGGAAAAAGCAAAAAATTTCAGAATTGCACCTTGCAATGCGGAGAAATTACTGTTTGTGCATTTACAATATTCATTGATTTTTGCCATTGAAAAACGTCCAGAAATGATTGAAGCTACTGACTGAATGAAAGGAGCTGGCATCTCACTCTCTTTGAATCTTCTTTATCATGCTAAGAGGAGCAGGAAAAAGCAAAAAATTTCAGAATTGCACCTTGCAATGCGGAGAAATTACTGTTTGTGCATTTACAATATTCATTGATTTTTGCCATTGAAAAACGTCCAGAAATGATTGAAGCTACTGACTGAATGAAAGGAGCTGGCATCTCACTCTCTTTGAATCTTCTTTATCATGCTAAGAGGAGCAGGAAAAAGCAAAAAATTTCAGAATTGCACCTTGCAATGCGGAGAAATTACTGTTTGTGCATTTACAATATTCATTGATTTTTGCCATTGAAAAACGTCCAGAAATGATTGAAGCTACTGACTGAATGAAAGGAGCTGGCATCTCACTCTCTTTGAATCTTGTTTATCATGCTAAGAGGAGCAGGAAAACGCAAAAAATTTCAGAATTGCACCTTGCAATGCGGAGAAATTACTGTTTGTGCATTTACAATATTCATTGATTTTTGCCATTGAAAAACATCATGTTATTCATATACCAGAAATGATTGAAGCTACTGACTGAATGAAAGGAGCTGGCATCTCACTCTCTTTGAATCTTCTTTATCATGCTAAGAGGAGCAGGAAAAAGCAAAAAATTTCAGAATTGCACCTTGCAATGCGGAGAAATTACTGTTTGTGCATTTACAATATTCATTGATTTTTGCCATTGAAAAACGTCCAGAAATGATTGAAGCTACTGACTGAATGAAAGGAGCTGGCATCTCACTCTCTTTGAATCTTCTTTATCATGCTAAGAGGAGCAGGAAAAAGCAAAAAATTTCAGAATTGCACCTTGCGATGCGGAGAAATTACTGTTTGTGCATTTACAATATTCATTGATTTTTGCCATTGAAAAACGTCCAGAAATGATTGAAGCTACTGACTGAATGAAAGGAGCTGGCATCTCACTCTCTTTGAATCTTCTTTATCATGCTAAGAGGAGCAGGAAAAAGCAAAAAATTTCAGAATTGCACCTTGCAATGCGGAGAAATTACTGTTTGTGCATTTACAATATTCATTGATTTTTGCCATTGAAAAACATCCAGAAATGATTGAAGCTACTGACTGAATGAAAGGAGCTGGCATCTCACTCTCTTTGAATCTTCTTTATCATGCTAAGAGGAGCAGGAAAAAGCAAAAAATTTCAGAATTGCACCTTGCAATGCGGAGAAATTACTGTTTGTGCATTTACAATATTCATTGATTTTTGCCATTGAAAAACGTCCAGAAATGATTGAAGCTACTGACTGAATGAAAGGAGCTGGCATCTCACTCTCTTTGAATCTTCTTTATCATGCTAAGAGGAGCAGGAAAAAGCAAAAAATTTCAGAATTGCACCTTGCAATGCGGAGAAATTACTGTTTGTGCATTTACAATATTCATTGATTTTTGCCATTGAAAAACGTCCAGAAATGATTGAAGCTACTGACTGAATGAAAGGAGCTGGCATCTCACTCTCTTTGAATCTTGTTTATCATGCTAAGAGGAGCAGGAAAACGCAAAAAATTTCAGAATTGCACCTTGCAATGCGGAGAAATTACTGTTTGTGCATTTACAATATTCATTGATTTTTGCCATTGAAAAACGTCCAGAAATGATTGAAGCTACTGACTGAATGAAAGGAGCTGGCATCTCACTCTCTTTGAATCTTCTTTATCATGCTAAGAGGAGCAGGAAAAAGCAAAAAATTTCAGAATTGCACCTTGCAATGCGGAGAAATTACTGTTTGTGCATTTACAATATTCATTGATTTTTGCCATTGAAAAACGTCCAGAAATGATTGAAGCTACTGACTGAATGAAAGGAGCTGGCATCTCACTCTCTTTGAATCTTCTTTATCATGCTAAGAGGAGCAGGAAAAAGCAAAAAATTTCAGAATTGCACCTTGCAATGCGGAGAAATTACTGTTTGTGCATTTACAATATTCATTGATTTTTGCCATTGAAAAACATCATGTTATTCATATACCAGAAATGATTGAAGCTACTGACTGAATGAAAGGAGCTGGCATCTCACTCTCTTTGAATCTACTTTATCATGCTAAGAGGAGCAGGAAAAAGCAAAAAATTTCAGAATTGCACCTTGCAATGCGGAGAAATTACTGTTTGTGCATTTACAATATTCATTGATTTTTGCCATTGAAAAACGTCCAGAAATGATTGAAGCTACTGACTGAATGAAAGGAGCTGGCATCTCACTCTCTTTGAATCTTCTTTATCATGCTAAGAGGAGCAGGAAAAAGCAAAAAATTTCAGAATTGCACCTTGCAATGCGGAGAAATTACTGTTTGTGCATTTACAATATTCATTGATTTTTGCCATTGAAAAACATCATGTTATTCATATACCAGAAATGATTGAAGCTACTGACTGAATGAAAGGAGCTGGCATCTCACTCTCTTTGAATCTACTTTATCATGCTAAGAGGAGCAGGAAAAAGCAAAAAATTTCAGAATTGCACCTTGCAATGCGGAGAAATTACTGTTTGTGCATTTACAATATTCAATGATTTTTGCCATTGAAAAACGTCCAGAAATGATTGAAGCTACTGACTGAATGAAAGGAGCTGGCATCTCACTCTCTTTGAATCTTCTTTATCATGCTAAGAGGAGCAGGAAAAAGCAAAAAATTTCAGAATTGCACCTTGCAATGCGGAGAAATTACTGTTTGTGCATTTACAATATTCATTGATTTTTGCCATTGAAAAACATCATGTTATTCATATACCAGAAATGATTGAAGCTACTGACTGAATGAAAGGAGCTGGCATCTCACTCTCTTTGAATCTACTTTATCATGCTAAGAGGAGCAGGAAAAAGCAAAAAATTTCAGAATTGCACCTTGCAATGCGGAGAAATTACTGTTTGTGCATTTACAATATTCAATGATTTTTGCCATTGAAAAACGTCCAGAAATGATTGAAGCTACTGACTGAATGAAAGGAGCTGGCATCTCACTCTCTTTGAATCTTCTTTATCATGCTAAGAGGAGCAGGAAAAAGCAAAAAATTTCAGAATTGCACCTTGCAATGCGGAGAAATTACTGTTTGTGCATTTACAATATTCATTGATTTTTGCCATTGAAAAACATCATGTTATTCATATACCAGAAATGTTTGAAGCTACTGACTGAATGAAAGGAGCTGGCATCTCACTCTCTTTGAATCTTCTTTATCATGCTAAGAGGAGCAGGAAAAAGCAAAAAATTTCAGAATTGCACCTTGCAATGCGGAGAAATTACTGTTTGTGCATTTACAATATTCATTGATTTTTGCCATTGAAAAACGTCCAGAAATGATTGAAGCTACTGACTGAATGAAAGGAGCTGGCATCTCACTCTCTTTGAATCTTCTTTATCATGCTAAGAGGAGCAGGAAAAAGCAAAAAATTTCAGAATTGCACCTTGCAATGCGGAGAAATTACTGTTTGTGCATTTACAATATTCATTGATTTTTGCCATTGAAAAACGTCCAGAAATGATTGAAGCTACTGACTGAATGAAAGGAGCTGGCATCTCACTCTCTTTCAATCTTCTTTATCATGCTAAGAGGAGCAGGAAAAAGCAAAAAATTTCAGAATTGCACCTTGCAATGCGGAGAAATTACTGTTTGTGCATTTACAATATTCATTGATTTTTGCCATTGAAAAATGTCCAGAAATGATTGAAGCTACTGACTGAATGAAAGGAGCTGGCATCTCACTCTCTTTGAATCTTCTTTATCATGCTAAGAGGAGCAGGAAAAAGCAAAAAATTTCAGAATTGCACCTTGCAATGCGGAGAAATTACTGTTTGTGCATTTACAATATTCATTGATTTTTGCCATTGAAAAACATCATGTTATTCATATACCAGAAATGTTTGAAGCTACTGACTGAATGAAAGGAGCTGGCATCTCACTCTCTTTGAATCTTCTTTATCATGCTAAGAGGAGCAGGAAAAAGCAAAAAATTTCAGAATTGCACCTTGCAATGCGGAGAAATTACTGTTTGTGCATTTACAATATTCATTGATTTTTGCCATTGAAAAACATCATGTTATTCATATACCAGAAATGATTAAAGCTACTGACTGAATGAAAGGAGCTGGCATCTCACTCTCTTTGAATCTTCTTTATCATGCTAAGAGGAGCAGGAAAAAGCAAAAAATTTCAGAATTGCACCTTGCAATGCGGAGAAATTACTGTTTGTGCATTTACAATATTCATTGATTTTTGCCATTGAAAAACGTCCAGAAATGATTGAAGCTACTGACTGAATGAAAGGAGCTGGCATCTCACTCTCTTTGAATCTTCTTTATCATGCTAAGAGGAGCAGGAAAAAGCAAAAAATTTCAGAATTGCACCTTGCAATGCGGAGAAATTACTGTTTGTGCATTTACAATATTCATTGATTTTTGCCATTGAAAAACGTCCAGAAATGATTGAAGCTACTGACTGAATGAAAGGAGCTGGCATCTCACTCTCTTTGAATCTTCTTTATCATGCTAAGAGGAGCAGGAAAAAGCAAAAAATTTCAGAATTGCACCTTGCAATGCGGAGAAATTACTGTTTGTGCATTTACAATATTCATTGATTTTTGCCATTGAAAAACGTCCAGAAATGATTGAAGCTACTGACTGAATGAAAGGAGCTGGCATCTCACTCTCTTTGAATCTTGTTTATCATGCTAAGAGGAGCAGGAAAACGCAAAAAATTTCAGAATTGCACCTTGCAATGCGGAGAAATTACTGTTTGTGCATTTACAATATTCATTGATTTTTGCCATTGAAAAACATCATGTTATTCATATACCAGAAATGATTGAAGCTACTGACTGAATGAAAGGAGCTGGCATCTCACTCTCTTTGAATCTTCTTTATCATGCTAAGAGGAGCAGGAAAAAGCAAAAAATTTCAGAATTGCACCTTGCAATGCGGAGAAATTACTCTTTGTGCATTTACAATATTCATTGATTTTTGCCATTGAAAAACATCATGTTATTCATATACCAGAAATGATTGAAGCTACTGACTGAATGAAAGGAGCTGGCATCTCACTCTCTTTGAATCTTCTTTATCATGCTAAGAGGAGCAGGAAAAAGCAAAAAATTTCAGAATTGCACCTTGCAATGCGGAGAAATTACTGTTTGTGCATTTACAATATTCATTGATTTTTGCCATTGAAAAACGTCCAGAAATGATTGAAGCTACTGACTGAATGAAAGGAGCTGGCATCTCACTCTCTTTGAATCTTCTTTATCATGCTAAGAGGAGCAGGAAAAAGCAAAAAATTTCAGAATTGCACCTTGCAATGCGGAGAAATTACTGTTTGTGCATTTACAATATTCATTGATTTTTGCCATTGAAAAACGTCCAGAAATGATTGAAGCTACTGACTGAATGAAAGGAGCTGGCATCTCACTCTCTTTGAATCTTCTTTATCATGCTAAGAGGAGCAGGAAAAAGCAAAAAATTTCAGAATTGCACCTTGCAATGCGGAGAAATTACTGTTTGTGCATTTACAATATTCATTGATTTTTGCCATTGAAAAACGTCCAGAAATGATTGAAGCTACTGACTGAATGAAAGGAGCTGGCATCTCACTCTCTTTGAATCTTCTTTATCATGCTAAGAGGAGCAGGAAAAAGCAAAAAATTTCAGAATTGCACCTTGCAATGCGGAGAAATTACTGTTTGTGCATTTACAATATTCATTGATTTTTGCCATTGAAAAACGTCCAGAAATGATTGAAGCTACTGACTGAATGAAAGGAGCTGGCATCTCACTCTCTTTGAATCTTCTTTATCATGCTAAGAGGAGCAGGAAAAAGCAAAAAATTTCAGAATTGCACCTTGCAATGCGGAGAAATTACTGTTTGTGCATTTACAATATTCATTGATTTTTGCCATTGAAAAACGTCCAGAAATGATTGAAGCTACTGACTGAATGAAAGGAGCTGGCATCTCACTCTCTTTGAATCTTGTTTATCATGCTAAGAGGAGCAGGAAAACGCAAAAAATTTCAGAATTGCACCTTGCAATGCGGAGAAATTACTGTTTGTGCATTTACAATATTCATTGATTTTTGCCATTGAAAAACGTCCAGAAATGATTGAAGCTACTGACTGAATGAAAGGAGCTGGCATCTCACTCTCTTTGAATCTTCTTTATCATGCTAAGAGGAGCAGGAAAAAGCAAAAAATTTCAGAATTGCACCTTGCAATGCGGAGAAATTACTGTTTGTGCATTTACAATATTCATTGATTTTTGCCATTGAAAAACGTCCAGAAATGATTGAAGCTACTGACTGAATGAAAGGAGCTGGCATCTCACTCTCTTTGAATCTTCTTTATCATGCTAAGAGGAGCAGGAAAAAGCAAAAAATTTCAGAATTGCACCTTGCAATGCGGAGAAATTACTGTTTGTGCATTTACAATATTCATTGATTTTTGCCATTGAAAAACATCATGTTATTCATATACCAGAAATGATTGAAGCTACTGACTGAATGAAAGGAGCTGGCATCTCACTCTCTTTGAATCTACTTTATCATGCTAAGAGGAGCAGGAAAAAGCAAAAAATTTCAGAATTGCACCTTGCAATGCGGAGAAATTACTGTTTGTGCATTTACAATATTCATTGATTTTTGCCATTGAAAAACGTCCAGAAATGATTGAAGCTACTGACTGAATGAAAGGAGCTGGCATCTCACTCTCTTTGAATCTTCTTTATCATGCTAAGAGGAGCAGGAAAAAGCAAAAAATTTCAGAATTGCACCTTGCAATGCGGAGAAATTACTGTTTGTGCATTTACAATATTCATTGATTTTTGCCATTGAAAAACATCATGTTATTCATATACCAGAAATGATTGAAGCTACTGACTGAATGAAAGGAGCTGGCATCTCACTCTCTTTGAATCTACTTTATCATGCTAAGAGGAGCAGGAAAAAGCAAAAAATTTCAGAATTGCACCTTGCAATGCAGAGAAATTACTGTTTGTGCATTTACAATATTCAATGATTTTTGCCATTGAAAAACGTCCAGAAATGATTGAAGCTACTGACTGAATGAAAGGAGCTGGCATCTCACTCTCTTTGAATCTTCTTTATCATGCTAAGAGGAGCAGGAAAAAGCAAAAAATTTCAGAATTGCACCTTGCAATGCGGAGAAATTACTGTTTGTGCATTTACAATATTCATTGATTTTTGCCATTGAAAAACATCATGTTATTCATATACCAGAAATGATTAAAGCTACTGACTGAATGAAAGGAGCTGGCATCTCACTCTCTTTGAATCTTCTTTATCATGCTAAGAGGAGCAGGAAAAAGCAAAAAATTTCAGAATTGCACCTTGCAATGCGGAGAAATTACTGTTTGTGCATTTACAATATTCATTGATTTTTGCCATTGAAAAACGTCCAGAAATGATTGAAGCTACTGACTGAATGAAAGGAGCTGGCATCTCACTCTCTTTGAATCTTCTTTATCATGCTAAGAGGAGCAGGAAAAAGCAAAAAATTTCAGAATTGCACCTTGCAATGCGGAGAAATTACTGTTTGTGCATTTACAATATTCATTGATTTTTGCCATTGAAAAACGTCCAGAAATGATTGAAGCTACTGACTGAATGAAAGGAGCTGGCATCTCACTCTCTTTGAATCTTCTTTATCATGCTAAGAGGAGCAGGAAAAAGCAAAAAATTTCAGAATTGCACCTTGCAATGCGGAGAAATTACTGTTTGTGCATTTACAATATTCATTGATTTTTGCCATTGAAAAACGTCCAGAAATGATTGAAGCTACTGACTGAATGAAAGGAGCTGGCATCTCACTCTCTTTGAATCTTGTTTATCATGCTAAGAGGAGCAGGAAAACGCAAAAAATTTCAGAATTGCACCTTGCAATGCGGAGAAATTACTGTTTGTGCATTTACAATATTCATTGATTTTTGCCATTGAAAAACATCATGTTATTCATATACCAGAAATGATTGAAGCTACTGACTGAATGAAAGGAGCTGGCATCTCACTCTCTTTGAATCTTCTTTATCATGCTAAGAGGAGCAGGAAAAAGCAAAAAATTTCAGAATTGCACCTTGCAATGCGGAGAAATTACTCTTTGTGCATTTACAATATTCATTGATTTTTGCCATTGAAAAACATCATGTTATTCATATACCAGAAATGATTGAAGCTACTGACTGAATGAAAGGAGCTGGCATCTCACTCTCTTTGAATCTTCTTTATCATGCTAAGAGGAGCAGGAAAAAGCAAAAAATTTCAGAATTGCACCTTGCAATGCGGAGAAATTACTGTTTGTGCATTTACAATATTCATTGATTTTTGCCATTGAAAAACGTCCAGAAATGATTGAAGCTACTGACTGAATGAAAGGAGCTGGCATCTCACTCTCTTTGAATCTTCTTTATCATGCTAAGAGGAGCAGGAAAAAGCAAAAAATTTCAGAATTGCACCTTGCAATGCGGAGAAATTACTGTTTGTGCATTTACAATATTCATTGATTTTTGCCATTGAAAAACGTCCAGAAATGATTGAAGCTACTGACTGAATGAAAGGAGCTGGCATCTCACTCTCTTTGAATCTTCTTTATCATGCTAAGAGGAGCAGGAAAAAGCAAAAAATTTCAGAATTGCACCTTGCAATGCGGAGAAATTACTGTTTGTGCATTTACAATATTCATTGATTTTTGCCATTGAAAAACGTCCAGAAATGATTGAAGCTACTGACTGAATGAAAGGAGCTGGCATCTCACTCTCTTTGAATCTTCTTTATCATGCTAAGAGGAGCAGGAAAAAGCAAAAAATTTCAGAATTGCACCTTGCAATGCGGAGAAATTACTGTTTGTGCATTTACAATATTCATTGATTTTTGCCATTGAAAAACGTCCAGAAATGATTGAAGCTACTGACTGAATGAAAGGAGCTGGCATCTCACTCTCTTTGAATCTTCTTTATCATGCTAAGAGGAGCAGGAAAAAGCAAAAAATTTCAGAATTGCACCTTGCAATGCGGAGAAATTACTGTTTGTGCATTTACAATATTCATTGATTTTTGCCATTGAAAAACGTCCAGAAATGATTGAAGCTACTGACTGAATGAAAGGAGCTGGCATCTCACTCTCTTTGAATCTTGTTTATCATGCTAAGAGGAGCAGGAAAACGCAAAAAATTTCAGAATTGCACCTTGCAATGCGGAGAAATTACTGTTTGTGCATTTACAATATTCATTGATTTTTGCCATTGAAAAACGTCCAGAAATGATTGAAGCTACTGACTGAATGAAAGGAGCTGGCATCTCACTCTCTTTGAATCTTCTTTATCATGCTAAGAGGAGCAGGAAAAAGCAAAAAATTTCAGAATTGCACCTTGCAATGCGGAGAAATTACTGTTTGTGCATTTACAATATTCATTGATTTTTGCCATTGAAAAACGTCCAGAAATGATTGAAGCTACTGACTGAATGAAAGGAGCTGGCATCTCACTCTCTTTGAATCTTCTTTATCATGCTAAGAGGAGCAGGAAAAAGCAAAAAATTTCAGAATTGCACCTTGCAATGCGGAGAAATTACTGTTTGTGCATTTACAATATTCATTGATTTTTGCCATTGAAAAACATCATGTTATTCATATACCAGAAATGATTGAAGCTACTGACTGAATGAAAGGAGCTGGCATCTCACTCTCTTTGAATCTACTTTATCATGCTAAGAGGAGCAGGAAAAAGCAAAAAATTTCAGAATTGCACCTTGCAATGCGGAGAAATTACTGTTTGTGCATTTACAATATTCATTGATTTTTGCCATTGAAAAACGTCCAGAAATGATTGAAGCTACTGACTGAATGAAAGGAGCTGGCATCTCACTCTCTTTGAATCTTCTTTATCATGCTAAGAGGAGCAGGAAAAAGCAAAAAATTTCAGAATTGCACCTTGCAATGCGGAGAAATTACTGTTTGTGCATTTACAATATTCATTGATTTTTGCCATTGAAAAACATCATGTTATTCATATACCAGAAATGATTGAAGCTACTGACTGAATGAAAGGAGCTGGCATCTCACTCTCTTTGAATCTACTTTATCATGCTAAGAGGAGCAGGAAAAAGCAAAAAATTTCAGAATTGCACCTTGCAATGCAGAGAAATTACTGTTTGTGCATTTACAATATTCAATGATTTTTGCCATTGAAAAACGTCCAGAAATGATTGAAGCTACTGACTGAATGAAAGGAGCTGGCATCTCACTCTCTTTGAATCTTCTTTATCATGCTAAGAGGAGCAGGAAAAAGCAAAAAATTTCAGAATTGCACCTTGCAATGCGGAGAAATTACTGTTTGTGCATTTACAATATTCATTGATTTTTGCCATTGAAAAACATCATGTTATTCATATACCAGAAATGATTGAAGCTACTGACTGAATGAAAGGAGCTGGCATCTCACTCTCTTTGAATCTACTTTATCATGCTAAGAGGAGCAGGAAAAAGCAAAAAATTTCAGAATTGCACCTTGCAATGCGGAGAAATTACTGTTTGTGCATTTACAATATTCAATGATTTTTGCCATTGAAAAACGTCCAGAAATGATTGAAGCTACTGACTGAATGAAAGGAGCTGGCATCTCACTCTCTTTGAATCTTCTTTATCATGCTAAGAGGAGCAGGAAAAAGCAAAAAATTTCAGAATTGCACCTTGCAATGCGGAGAAATTACTGTTTGTGCATTTACAATATTCATTGATTTTTGCCATTGAAAAACATCATGTTATTCATATACCAGAAATGTTTGAAGCTACTGACTGAATGAAAGGAGCTGGCATCTCACTCTCTTTGAATCTTCTTTATCATGCTAAGAGGAGCAGGAAAAAGCAAAAAATTTCAGAATTGCACCTTGCAATGCGGAGAAATTACTGTTTGTGCATTTACAATATTCATTGATTTTTGCCATTGAAAAACGTCCAGAAATTATTGAAGCTACTGACTGAATGAAAGGAGCTGGCATCTCACTCTCTTTGAATCTTCTTTATCATGCTAAGAGGAGCAGGAAAAAGCAAAAAATTTCAGAATTGCACCTTGCAATGCGGAGAAATTACTGTTTGTGCATTTACAATATTCATTGATTTTTGCCATTGAAAAACGTCCAGAAATGATTGAAGCTACTGACTGAATGAAAGGAGCTGGCATCTCACTCTCTTTGAATCTTCTTTATCATGCTAAGAGGAGCAGGAAAAAGCAAAAAATTTCAGAATTGCACCTTGCAATGCGGAGAAATTACTGTTTGTGCATTTACAATATTCATTGATTTTTGCCATTGAAAAATGTCCAGAAATGATTGAAGCTACTGACTGAATGAAAGGAGCTGGCATCTCACTCTCTTTGAATCTTCTTTATCATGCTAAGAGGAGCAGGAAAAAGCAAAAAATTTCAGAATTGCACCTTGCAATGCGGAGAAATTACTGTTTGTGCATTTACAATATTCATTGATTTTTGCCATTGAAAAACATCATGTTATTCATATACCAGAAATGATTAAAGCTACTGACTGAATGAAAGGAGCTGGCATCTCACTCTCTTTGAATCTTCTTTATCATGCTAAGAGGAGCAGGAAAAAGCAAAAAATTTCAGAATTGCACCTTGCAATGCGGAGAAATTACTGTTTGTGCATTTACAATATTCATTGATTTTTGCCATTGAAAAACGTCCAGAAATGATTGAAGCTACTGACTGAATGAAAGGAGCTGGCATCTCACTCTCTTTGAATCTTCTTTATCATGCTAAGAGGAGCAGGAAAAAGCAAAAAATTTCAGAATTGCACCTTGCAATGCGGAGAAATTACTGTTTGTGCATTTACAATATTCATTGATTTTTGCCATTGAAAAACGTCCAGAAATGATTGAAGCTACTGACTGAATGAAAGGAGCTGGCATCTCACTCTCTTTGAATCTTCTTTATCATGCTAAGAGGAGCAGGAAAAAGCAAAAAATTTCAGAATTGCACCTTGCAATGCGGAGAAATTACTGTTTGTGCATTTACAATATTCATTGATTTTTGCCATTGAAAAACATCATGTTATTCATATACCAGAAATGTTTGAAGCTACTGACTGAATGAAAGGAGCTGGCATCTCACTCTCTTTGAATCTTCTTTATCATGCTAAGAGGAGCAGGAAAAAGCAAAAAATTTCAGAATTGCACCTTGCAATGCGGAGAAATTACTGTTTGTGCATTTACAATATTCATTGATTTTTGCCATTGAAAAACGTCCAGAAATGATTGAAGCTACTGACTGAATGAAAGGAGCTGGCATCTCACTCTCTTTGAATCTTCTTTATCATGCTAAGAGGAGCAGGAAAAAGCAAAAAATTTCAGAATTGCACCTTGCAATGCGGAGAAATTACTGTTTGTGCATTTACAATATTCATTGATTTTTGCCATTGAAAAACGTTCAGAAATGATTGAAGCTACTGACTGAATGAAAGGAGCTGGCATCTCACTCTCTTTGAATCTTGTTTATCATGCTAAGAGGAGCAGGAAAACGCAAAAAATTTCAGAATTGCACCTTGCAATGCGGAGAAATTACTGTTTGTGCATTTACAATATTCATTGATTTTTGCCATTGAAAAACATCATGTTATTCATATACCAGAAATGATTGAAGCTACTGACTGAATGAAAGGAGCTGGCATCTCACTCTCTTTGAATCTTCTTTATCATGCTAAGAGGAGCAGGAAAAAGCAAAAAATTTCAGAATTGCACCTTGCAATGCGGAGAAATTACTCTTTGTGCATTTACAATATTCATTGATTTTTGCCATTGAAAAACATCATGTTATTCATATACCAGAAATGATTGAAGCTACTGACTGAATGAAAGGAGCTGGCATCTCACTCTCTTTGAATCTTCTTTATCATGCTAAGAGGAGCAGGAAAAAGCAAAAAATTTCAGAATTGCACCTTGCAATGCGGAGAAATTACTGTTTGTGCATTTACAATATTCATTGATTTTTGCCATTGAAAAACGTCCAGAAATGATTGAAGCTACTGACTGAATGAAAGGAGCTGGCATCTCACTCTCTTTGAATCTTCTTTATCATGCTAAGAGGAGCAGGAAAAAGCAAAAAATTTCAGAATTGCACCTTGCAATGCGGAGAAATTACTGTTTGTGCATTTACAATATTCATTGATTTTTGCCATTGAAAAACGTCCAGAAATGATTGAAGCTACTGACTGAATGAAAGGAGCTGGCATCTCACTCTCTTTGAATCTTCTTTATCATGCTAAGAGGAGCAGGAAAAAGCAAAAAATTTCAGAATTGCAACTTGCAATGCGGAGAAATTACTGTTTGTGCATTTACAATATTCATTGATTTTTGCCATTGAAAAACGTCCAGAAATGATTGAAGCTACTGACTGAATGAAAGGAGCTGGCATCTCACTCTCTTTGAATCTTCTTTATCATGCTAAGAGGAGCAGGAAAAAGCAAAAAATTTCAGAATTGCACCTTGCAATGCGGAGAAATTACTGTTTGTGCATTTACAATATTCATTGATTTTTGCCATTGAAAAACGTCCAGAAATGATTGAAGCTACTGACTGAATGAAAGGAGCTGGCATCTCACTCTCTTTGAATCTTCTTTATCATGCTAAGAGGAGCAGGAAAAAGCAAAAAATTTCAGAATTGCACCTTGCAATGCGGAGAAATTACTGTTTGTGCATTTACAATATTCATTGATTTTTGCCATTGAAAAAAGTCCAGAAATGATTGAAGCTACTGACTGAATGAAAGGAGCTGGAATCTCACTCTCTTTGAATCTTGTTTATCATGCTAAGAGGAGCAGGAAAACGCAAAAAATTTCAGAATTGCACCTTGCAATGCGGAGAAATTACTGTTTGTGCATTTACAATATTCATTGATTTTTGCCATTGAAAAACGTCCAGAAATGATTGAAGCTACTGACTGAATGAAAGGAGCTGGCATCTCACTCTCTTTGAATCTTCTTTATCATGCTAAGAGGAGCAGGAAAAAGCAAAAAATTTCAGAATTGCACCTTGCAATGCGGAGAAATTACTGTTTGTGCATTTACAATATTCATTGATTTTTGCCATTGAAAAACGTCCAGAAATGATTGAAGCTACTGACTGAATGAAAGGAGCTGGCATCTCACTCTCTTTGAATCTTCTTTATCATGCTAAGAGGAGCAGGAAAAAGCAAAAAATTTCAGAATTGCACCTTGCAATGCGGAGAAATTACTGTTTGTGCATTTACAATATTCATTGATTTTTGCCATTGAAAAACATCATGTTATTCATATACCAGAAATGATTGAAGCTACTGACTGAATGAAAGGAGCTGGCATCTCACTCTCTTTGAATCTACTTTATCATGCTAAGAGGAGCAGGAAAAAGCAAAAAATTTCAGAATTGCACCTTGCAATGCGGAGAAATTACTGTTTGTGCATTTACAATATTCATTGATTTTTGCCATTGAAAAACGTCCAGAAATGATTGAAGCTACTGACTGAATGAAAGGAGCTGGCATCTCACTCTCTTTGAATCTTCTTTATCATGCTAAGAGGAGCAGGAAAAAGCAAAAAATTTCAGAATTGCACCTTGCAATGCGGAGAAATTACTGTTTGTGCATTTACAATATTCATTGATTTTTGCCATTGAAAAACATCATGTTATTCATATACCAGAAATGATTGAAGCTACTGACTGAATGAAAGGAGCTGGCATCTCACTCTCTTTGAATCTACTTTATCATGCTAAGAGGAGCAGGAAAAAGCAAAAAATTTCAGAATTGCACCTTGCAATGCGGAGAAATTACTGTTTGTGCATTTACAATATTCATTGATTTTTGCCATTGAAAAACGTCCAGAAATGATTGAAGCTACTGACTGAATGAAAGGAGCTGGCATCTCACTCTCTTTGAATCTTCTTTATCATGCTAAGAGGAGCAGGAAAAAGCAAAAAGTTTCAGAATTGCACCTTGCAATGCGGAGAAATTACTGTTTGTGCATTTACAATATTCATTGATTTTTGCCATTGAAAAACATCATGTTATTCATATACCAGAAATGATTGAAGCTACTGACTGAATGAAAGGAGCTGGCATCTCACTCTCTTTGAATCTACTTTATCATGCTAAGAGGAGCAGGAAAAAGCAAAAAATTTCAGAATTGCACCTTGCAATGCGGAGAAATTACTGTTTGTGCATTTACAATATTCATTGATTTTTGCCATTGAAAAACGTCCAGAAATGATTGAAGCTACTGACTGAATGAAAGGAGCTGGCATCTCACTCTCTTTGAATCTTCTTTATCATGCTAAGAGGAGCAGGAAAAAGCAAAAAATTTCAGAATTGCACCTTGCAATGCGGAGAAATTACTGTTTGTGCATTTACAATATTCATTGATTTTTGCCATTGAAAAACATCATGTTATTCATATACCAGAAATGATTGAAGCTACTGACTGAATGAAAGGAGCTGGCATCTCACTCTCTTTGAATCTACTTTATCATGCTAAGAGGAGCAGGAAAAAGCAAAAAATTTCAGAATTGCACCTTGCAATGCGGAGAAATTACTGTTTGTGCATTTACAATATTCAATGATTTTTGCCATTGAAAAACGTCCAGAAATGATTGAAGCTACTGACTGAATGAAAGGAGCTGGCATCTCACTCTCTTTGAATCTTCTTTATCATGCTAAGAGGAGCAGGAAAAAGCAAAAAATTTCAGAATTGCACCTTGCAATGCGGAGAAATTACTGTTTGTGCATTTACAATATTCATTGATTTTTGCCATTGAAAAACATCATGTTATTCATATACCAGAAATGATTGAAGCTACTGACTGAATGAAAGGAGCTGGCATCTCACTCTCTTTGAATCTACTTTATCATGCTAAGAGGAGCAGGAAAAAGCAAAAAATTTCAGAATTGCACCTTGCAATGCGGAGAAATTACTGTTTGTGCATTTACAATATTCATTGATTTTTGCCATTGAAAAACGTCCAGAAATGATTGAAGCTACTGACTGAATGAAAGGAGCTGGCATCTCACTCTCTTTGAATCTTCTTTATCATGCTAAGAGGAGCAGGAAAAAGCAAAAAATTTCAGAATTGCACCTTGCAATGCGGAGAAATTACTGTTTGTGCATTTACAATATTCATTGATTTTTGCCATTGAAAAACGTCCAGAAATGATTGAAGCTACTGACTGAATGAAAGGAGCTGGCATCTCACTCTCTTTGAATCTTCTTTATCATGCTAAGAGGAGCAGGAAAAAGCAAAAAATTTCAGAATTGCACCTTGCAATGCGGAGAAATTACTGTTTGTGCATTTACAATATTCATTGATTTTTGCCATTGAAAAACATCATGTTATTCATATACCAGAAATGATTAAAGCTACTGACTGAATGAAAGGAGCTGGCATCTCACTCTCTTTGAATCTTCTTTATCATGCTAAGAGGAGCAGGAAAAAGCAAAAAATTTCAGAATTGCACCTTGCAATGCGGAGAAATTACTGTTTGTGCATTTACAATATTCATTGATTTTTGCCATTGAAAAACATCATGTTATTCATATACCAGAAATGATTGAAGCTACTGACTGAATGAAAGGAGCTGGCATCTCACTCTCTTTGAATCTACTTTATCATGCTAAGAGGAGCAGGAAAAAGCAAAAAATTTCAGAATTGCACCTTGCAATGCGGAGAAATTACTGTTTGTGCATTTACAATATTCAATGATTTTTGCCATTGAAAAACGTCCAGAAATGATTGAAGCTACTGACTGAATGAAAGGAGCTGGCATCTCACTCTCTTTGAATCTTCTTTATCATGCTAAGAGGAGCAGGAAAAAGCAAAAAATTTCAGAATTGCACCTTGCAATGCGGAGAAATTACTGTTTGTGCATTTACAATATTCATTGATTTTTGCCATTGAAAAACATCATGTTATTCATATACCAGAAATGTTTGAAGCTACTGACTGAATGAAAGGAGCTGGCATCTCACTCTCTTTGAATCTTCTTTATCATGCTAAGAGGAGCAGGAAAAAGCAAAAAATTTCAGAATTGCACCTTGCAATGCGGAGAAATTACTGTTTGTGCATTTACAATATTCATTGATTTTTGCCATTGAAAAACGTCCAGAAATGATTGAAGCTACTGACTGAATGAAAGGAGCTGGCATCTCACTCTCTTTGAATCTTGTTTATCATGCTAAGAGGAGCAGGAAAAAGCAAAAAATTTCAGAATTGCACCTTGCAATGCGGAGAAATTACTGTTTGTGCATTTACAATATTCATTGATTTTTGCCATTGAAAAACGTCCAGAAATGATTGAAGCTACTGACTGAATGAAAGGAGCTGGCATCTCACTCTCTTTGAATCTTCTTTATCATGCTAAGAGGAGCAGGAAAAAGCAAAAAATTTCAGAATTGCACCTTGCAATGCGGAGAAATTACTGTTTGTGCATTTACAATATTCATTGATTTTTGCCATTGAAAAACATCATGTTATTCATATACCAGAAATGATTAAAGCTACTGACTGAATGAAAGGAGCTGGCATCTCACTCTCTTTGAATCTTCTTTATCATGCTAAGAGGAGCAGGAAAAAGCAAAAAATTTCAGAATTGCACCTTGCAATGCGGAGAAATTACTGTTTGTGCATTTACAATATTCATTGATTTTTGCCATTGAAAAACGTCCAGAAATGATTGAAGCTACTGACTGAATGAAAGGAGCTGGCATCTCACTCTCTTTGAATCTTCTTTATCATGCTAAGAGGAGCAGGAAAAAGCAAAAAATTTCAGAATTGCACCTTGCAATGCGGAGAAATTACTGTTTGTGCATTTACAATATTCATTGATTTTTGCCATTGAAAAACGTCCAGAAATGATTGAAGCTACTGACTGAATGAAAGGAGCTGGCATCTCACTCTCTTTGAATCTTCTTTATCATGCTAAGAGGAGCAGGAAAAAGCAAAAAATTTCAGAATTGCACCTTGCAATGCGGAGAAATTACTGTTTGTGCATTTACAATATTCATTGATTTTTGCCATTGAAAAACGTCCAGAAATGATTGAAGCTACTGACTGAATGAAAGGAGCTGGCATCTCACTCTCTTTGAATCTTGTTTATCATGCTAAGAGGAGCAGGAAAACGCAAAAAATTTCAGAATTGCACCTTGCAATGCGGAGAAATTACTGTTTGTGCATTTACAATATTCATTGATTTTTGCCATTGAAAAACATCATGTTATTCATATACCAGAAATGATTGAAGCTACTGACTGAATGAAAGGAGCTGGCATCTCACTCTCTTTGAATCTTCTTTATCATGCTAAGAGGAGCAGGAAAAAGCAAAAAATTTCAGAATTGCACCTTGCAATGCGGAGAAATTACTGTTTGTGCATTTACAATATTCATTGATTTTTGCCATTGAAAAACGTCCAGAAATGATTGAAGCTACTGACTGAATGAAAGGAGCTGGCATCTCACTCTCTTTGAATCTTCTTTATCATGCTAAGAGGAGCAGGAAAAAGCAAAAAATTTCAGAATTGCACCTTGCAATGCGGAGAAATTACTGTTTGTGCATTTACAATATTCATTGATTTTTGCCATTGAAAAACGTCCAGAAATGATTGAAGCTACTGACTGAATGAAAGGAGCTGGCATCTCACTCTCTTTGAATCTTCTTTATCATGCTAAGAGGAGCAGGAAAAAGCAAAAAATTTCAGAATTGCACCTTGCAATGCGGAGAAATTACTGTTTGTGCATTTACAATATTCATTGATTTTTGCCATTGAAAAACGTCCAGAAATGATTGAAGCTACTGACTGAATGAAAGGAGCTGGCATCTCACTCTCTTTGAATCTTCTTTATCATGCTAAGAGGAGCAGGAAAAAGCAAAAAATTTCAGAATTGCACCTTGCAATGCGGAGAAATTACTGTTTGTGCATTTACAATATTCATTGATTTTTGCCATTGAAAAACGTCCAGAAATGATTGAAGCTACTGACTGAATGAAAGGAGCTGGCATCTCACTCTCTTTGAATCTTGTTTATCATGCTAAGAGGAGCAGGAAAACGCAAAAAATTTCAGAATTGCACCTTGCAATGCGGAGAAATTACTGTTTGTGCATTTACAATATTCATTGATTTTTGCCATTGAAAAACGTCCAGAAATGATTGAAGCTACTGACTGAATGAAAGGAGCTGGCATCTCACTCTCTTTGAATCTTCTTTATCATGCTAAGAGGAGCAGGAAAAAGCAAAAAATTTCAGAATTGCACCTTGCAATGCGGAGAAATTACTGTTTGTGCATTTACAATATTCATTGATTTTTGCCATTGAAAAACGTCCAGAAATGATTGAAGCTACTGACTGAATGAAAGGAGCTGGCATCTCACTCTCTTTGAATATTCTTTATCATGCTAAGAGGAGCAGGAAAAAGCAAAAAATTTCAGAATTGCACCTTGCAATGCGGAGAAATTACTGTTTGTGCATTTACAATATTCATTGATTTTTGCCATTGAAAAACATCATGTTATTCATATACCAGAAATGATTGAAGCTACTGACTGAATGAAAGGAGCTGGCATCTCACTCTCTTTGAATCTACTTTATCATGCTAAGAGGAGCAGGAAAAAGCAAAAAATTTCAGAATTGCACCTTGCAATGCGGAGAAATTACTGTTTGTGCATTTACAATATTCATTGATTTTTGCCATTGAAAAACGTCCAGAAATGATTGAAGCTACTGACTGAATGAAAGGAGCTGGCATCTCACTCTCTTTGAATCTTCTTTATCATGCTAAGAGGAGCAGGAAAAAGCAAAAAATTTCAGAATTGCACCTTGCAATGCGGAGAAATTACTGTTTGTGCATTTACAATATTCATTGATTTTTGCCATTGAAAAACATCATGTTATTCATATACCAGAAATGATTGAAGCTACTGACTGAATGAAAGGAGCTGGCATCTCACTCTCTTTGAATCTACTTTATCATGCTAAGAGGAGCAGGAAAAAGCAAAAAATTTCAGAATTGCACCTTGCAATGCGGAGAAATTACTGTTTGTGCATTTACAATATTCAATGATTTTTGCCATTGAAAAACGTCCAGAAATGATTGAAGCTACTGACTGAATGAAAGGAGCTGGCATCTCACTCTCTTTGAATCTTCTTTATCATGCTAAGAGGAGCAGGAAAAAGCAAAAAATTTCAGAATTGCACCTTGCAATGCGGAGAAATTACTGTTTGTGCATTTACAATATTCATTGATTTTTGCCATTGAAAAACATCATGTTATTCATATACCAGAAATGATTGAAGCTACTGACTGAATGAAAGGAGCTGGCATCTCACTCTCTTTGAATCTACTTTATCATGCTAAGAGGAGCAGGAAAAAGCAAAAAATTTCAGAATTGCACCTTGCAATGCGGAGAAATTACTGTTTGTGCATTTACAATATTCAATGATTTTTGCCATTGAAAAACGTCCAGAAATGATTGAAGCTACTGACTGAATGAAAGGAGCTGGCATCTCACTCTCTTTGAATCTTCTTTATCCTGCTAAGAGGAGCAGGAAAAAGCAAAAAAATTCAGAATTGCACCTTGCAATGCGGAGAAATTACTGTTTGTGCATTTACAATATTCATTGATTTTTGCCATTGAAAAACATCATGTTATTCATATACCAGAAATGTTTGAAGCTACTGACTGAATGAAAGGAGCTGGCATCTCACTCTCTTTGAATCTTCTTTATCATGCTAAGAGGAGCAGGAAAAAGCAAAAAATTTCAGAATTGCACCTTGCAATGCGGAGAAATTACTGTTTGTGCATTTACAATATTCATTGATTTTTGCCATTGAAAAATGTCCAGAAATGATTGAAGCTACTGACTGAATGAAAGGAGCTGGCATCTCACTCTCTTTGAATCTTCTTTATCATGCTAAGAGGAGCAGGAAAAAGCAAAAAATTTCAGAATTGCACCTTGCAATGCGGAGAAATTACTGTTTGTGCATTTACAATATTCATTGATTTTTGCCATTGAAAAACATCATGTTATTCATATACCAGAAATGTTTGAAGCTACTGACTGAATGAAAGGAGCTGGCATCTCACTCTCTTTGAATCTTCTTTATCATGCTAAGAGGAGCAGGAAAAAGCAAAAAATTTCAGAATTGCACCTTGCAATGCGGAGAAATTACTGTTTGTGCATTTACAATATTCATTGATTTTTGCCATTGAAAAACATCATGTTATTCATATACCAGAAATGATTAAAGCTACTGACTGAATGAAAGGAGCTGGCATCTCACTCTCTTTGAATCTTCTTTATCATGCTAAGAGGAGCAGGAAAAAGCAAAAAATTTCAGAATTGCACCTTGCAATGCGGAGAAATTACTGTTTGTGCATTTACAATATTCATTGATTTTTGCCATTGAAAAACGTCCAGAAATGATTGAAGCTACTGACTGAATGAAAGGAGCTGGCATCTCACTCTCTTTGAATCTTCTTTATCATGCTAAGAGGAGCAGGAAAAAGCAAAAAATTTCAGAATTGCACCTTGCAATGCGGAGAAATTACTGTTTGTGCATTTACAATATTCATTGATTTTTGCCATTGAAAAACGTCCAGAAATGATTGAAGCTACTGACTGAATGAAAGGAGCTGGCATCTAACTCTCTTTGAATCTTCTTTATCATGCTAAGAGGAGCAGGAAAAAGCAAAAAATTTCAGAATTGCACCTTGCAATGCGGAGAAATTACTGTTTGTGCATTTACAATATTCATTGATTTTTGCCATTGAAAAACGTCCAGAAATGATTGAAGCTACTGACTGAATGAAAGGAGCTGGCATCTCACTCTCTTTGAATCTTGTTTATCATGCTAAGAGGAGCAGGAAAACGCAAAAAATTTCAGAATTGCACCTTGCAATGCGGAGAAATTACTGTTTGTGCATTTACAATATTCATTGATTTTTGCCATTGAAAAACATCATGTTATTCATATACCAGAAATGATTGAAGCTACTGACTGAATGAAAGGAGCTGGCATCTCACTCTCTTTGAATCTTCTTTATCATGCTAAGAGGAGCAGGAAAAAGCAAAAAATTTCAGAATTGCACCTTGCAATGCGGAGAAATTACTCTTTGTGCATTTACAATATTCATTGATTTTTGCCATTGAAAAACGTCCATAAATGATTGAAGCTACTGACTGAATGAAAGGAGCTGGCATCTCACTCTCTTTGAATCTTCTTTATCATGCTAAGAGGAGCAGGAAAAAGCAAAAAATTTCAGAATTGCACCTTGCAATGCGGAGAAATTACTGTTTGTGCATTTACAATATTCATTGATTTTTGCCATTGAAAAACGTCCAGAAATGATTGAAGCTACTGACTGAATGAAAGGAGCTGGCATCTCACTCTCTTTGAATCTTCTTTATCATGCTAAGAGGAGCAGGAAAAAGCAAAAAATTTCAGAATTGCACCTTGCAATGCGGAGAAATTACTGTTTGTGCATTTACAATATTCATTGATTTTTGCCATTGAAAAACGTCCAGAAATGATTGAAGCTACTGACTGAATGAAAGGAGCTGGCATCTCACTCTCTTTGAATCTTCTTTATCATGCTAAGAGGAGCAGGAAAAAGCAAAAAATTTCAGAATTGCACCTTGCAATGCGGAGAAATTACTGTTTGTGCATTTACAATATTCATTGATTTTTGCCATTGAAAAACGTCCAGAAATGATTGAAGCTACTGACTGAATGAAAGGAGCTGGCATCTCACTCTCTTTGAATCTTCTTTATCATGCTAAGAGGAGCAGGAAAAAGCAAAAAATTTCAGAATTGCACTTTGCAATGCGGAGAAATTACTGTTTGTGCATTTACAATATTCATTGATTTTTGCCATTGAAAAACGTCCAGAAAAGATTGAAGCTACTGACTGAATGAAAGGAGCTGGCATCTCACTCTCTTTGAATCTTGTTTATCATGCTAAGAGGAGCAGGAAAACGCAAAAAATTTCAGAATTGCACCTTGCAATGCGGAGAAATTACTGTTTGTGCATTTACAATATTCATTGATTTTTGCCATTGAAAAACGTCCAGAAATGATTGAAGCTACTGACTGAATGAAAGGAGCTGGCATCTCACTCTCTTTGAATCTTCTTTATCATGCTAAGAGGAGCAGGAAAAAGCAAAAAATTTCAGAATTGCACCTTGCAATGCGGAGAAATTACTGTTTGTGCATTTACAATATTCATTGATTTTTGCCATTGAAAAACGTCCAGAAATGATTGAAGCTACTGACTGAATGAAAGGAGCTGGCATCTCACTCTCTTTGAATCTTCTTTATCATGCTAAGAGGAGCAGGAAAAAGCAAAAAATTTCAGAATTGCACCTTGCAATGCGGAGAAATTACTGTTTGTGCATTTACAATATTCATTGATTTTTGCCATTGAAAAACATCATGTTATTCATATACCAGAAATGATTGAAGCTACTGACTGAATGAAAGGAGCTGGCATCTCACTCTCTTTGAATCTACTTTATCATGCTAAGAGGAGCAGGAAAAAGCAAAAAATTTCAGAATTGCACCTTGCAATGCGGAGAAATTACTGTTTGTGCATTTACAATATTCAATGATTTTTGCCATTGAAAAACGTCCAGAAATGATTGAAGCTACTGACTGAATGAAAGGAGCTGGCATCTCACTCTCTTTGAATCTTTTTTATCATGCTAAGAGGAGCAGGAAAAAGCAAAAAATTTCAGAATTGCACCTTACAATGCGGAGAAATTACTGTTTGTGCATTTACAATATTCATTGATTTTTGCCATTGAAAAACGTCCAGAAATGATTGAAGCTACTGACTGAATGAAAGGAGCTGGCATCTCACTCTCTTTGAATCTTCTTTATCATGCTAAGAGGAGCAGGAAAAAGCAAAAAATTTCAGAATTGCACCTTGCAATGCGGAGAAATTACTGTTTGTGCATTTACAATATTCATTGATTTTTGCCATTGAAAAACGTCCAGAAATGATTGAAGCTACTGATTGAATGAAAGGAGCTGGCATCTCACTCTCTTTGAATCTTGTTTATCATGCTAAGAGGAGCAGGAAAACGCAAAAAATTTCAGAATTGCACCTTGCAATGCGGAGAAATTACTGTTTGTGCATTTACAATATTCATTGATTTTTGCCATTGAAAAACATCATGTTATTCATATACCAGAAATGATTGAAGCTACTGACTGAATGAAAGGAGCTGGCATCTCACTCTCTTTGAATCTTCTTTATCATGCTAAGAGGAGCAGGAAAAAGCAAAAAATTTCAGAATTGCACCTTGCAATGCGGAGAAATTACTCTTTGTGCATTTACAATATTCATTGATTTTTGCCATTGAAAAACGTCCAGAAATGATTGAAGCTACTGACTGAATGAAAGGAGCTGGCATCTCACTCTCTTTGAATCTTCTTTATCATGCTAAGAGGAGCAGGAAAAAGCAAAAAATTTCAGAATTGCACCTTGCAATGCGGAGAAATTACTGTTTGTGCATTTACAATATTCATTGATTTTTGCCATTGAAAAACGTCCAGAAATGATTGAAGCTACTGACTGAATGAAAGGAGCTGGCATCTCACTCTCTTTGAATCTTCTTTATCATGCTAAGAGGAGCAGGAAAAAGCAAAAAATTTCAGAATTGCACCTTGCAATGCGGAGAAATTACTGTTTGTGCATTTACAATATTCATTGATTTTTGCCATTGAAAAACGTCCAGAAATGATTGAAGCTACTGACTGAATGAAAGGAGCTGGCATCTCACTCTCTTTGAATCTTCTTTATCATGCTAAGAGGAGCAGGAAAAAGCAAAAAATTTCAGAATTGCACCTTGCAATGCGGAGAAATTACTGTTTGTGCATTTACAATATTCATTGATTTTTGCCATTGAAAAACGTCCAGAAATGATTGAAGCTACTGACTGAATGAAAGGAGCTGGCATCTCACTCTCTTTGAATCTTCTTTATCATGCTAAGAGGAGCAGGAAAAAGCAAAAAATTTCAGAATTGCACTTTGCAATGCGGAGAAATTACTGTTTGTGCATTTACAATATTCATTGATTTTTGCCATTGAAAAACGTCCAGAAATGATTGAAGCTACTGACTGAATGAAAGGAGCTGGCATCTCACTCTCTTTGAATCTTGTTTATCATGCTAAGAGGAGCAGGAAAACGCAAAAAATTTCAGAATTGCACCTTGCAATGCGGAGAAATTACTGTTTGTGCATTTACAATATTCATTGATTTTTGCCATTGAAAAACTTCCAGAAATGATTGAAGCTACTGACTGAATGAAAGGAGCTGGCATCTCACTCTCTTTGAATCTTCTTTATCATGCTAAGAGGAGCAGGAAAAAGCAAAAAATTTCAGAATTGCACCTTGCAATGCGGAGAAATTACTGTTTGTGCATTTACAATATTCATTGATTTTTGCCATTGAAAAACGTCCAGAAATGATTGAAGCTACTGACTGAATGAAAGGAGCTGGCATCTCACTCTCTTTGAATCTTCTTTATCATGCTAAGAGGAGCAGGAAAAAGCAAAAAATTTCAGAATTGCACCTTGCAATGCGGAGAAATTACTGTTTGTGCATTTACAATATTCATTGATTTTTGCCATTGAAAAACATCATGTTATTCATATACCAGAAATGATTGAAGCTACTGACTGAATGAAAGGAGCTGGCATCTCATTCTCTTTGAATCTACTTTATCATGCTAAGAGGAGCAGGAAAAAGCAAAAAATTTCAGAATTGCACCTTGCAATGCGGAGAAATTACTGTTTGTGCATTTACAATATTCAATGATTTTTGCCATTGAAAAACGTCCAGAAATGATTGAAGCTACTGACTGAATGAAAGGAGCTGGCATCTCACTCTCTTTGAATCTTTTTTATCATGCTAAGAGGAGCAGGAAAAAGCAAAAAATTTCAGAATTGCACCTTGCAATGCGGAGAAATTACTGTTTGTGCATTTACAATATTCATTGATTTTTGCCTCTGAAAAACATCATGTTATTCATATACCAGAAATGTTTGAAGCTACTGACTGAATGAAAGGAGCTGGCATCTCACTCTCTTTGTGTCTTCTTTATCATGCTAAGAGGAGCAGGAAAAAGCAAAAAATTTCAGAATTGCACCTTGCAATGCGGAGAAATTACTGTTTGTGCATTTACAATATTCATTGATTTTTGCCATTGAAAAACGTCCAGAAATGATTGAAGCTACTGACTGAATGAAAGGAGCTGGCATCTCACTCTCTTTGAATCTTGTTTATCATGCTAAGAGGAGCAGGAAAAAGCAAAAAATTTCAGAATTGCACCTTGCAATGCGGAGAAATTACTGTTTGTGCATTTACAATATTCATTGATTTTTGCCATTGAAAAACGTCCAGAAATGATTGAAGCTACTGACTGAATGAAAGGAGCTGGCATCTCACTCTCTTTGAATCTTCTTTATCATGCTAAGAGGAGCAGGAAAAAGCAAAAAATTTCAGAATTGCACCTTGCAATGCGGAGAAATTACTGTTTGTGCATTTACAATATTCATTGATTTTTGCCATTGAAAAACATCATGTTATTCATATACCAGAAATGATTAAAGCTACTGACTGAATGAAAGGAGCTGGCATCTCACTCTCTTTGAATCTTCTTTATCATGCTAAGAGGAGCAGGAAAAAGCAAAAAATTTCAGAATTGCACCTTGCAATGCGGAGAAATTACTGTTTGTGCATTTACAATATTCATTGATTTTTGCCATTGAAAAACGTCCAGAAATGATTGAAGCTACTGACTGAATGAAAGGAGCTGGCATCTCACTCTCTTTGAATCTTCTTTATCATGCTAAGAGGAGCAGGAAAAAGCAAAAAATTTCAGAATTGCACCTTGCAATGCGGAGAAATTACTGTTTGTGCATTTACAATATTCATTGATTTTTGCCATTGAAAAACGTCCAGAAATGATTGAAGCTACTGACTGAATGAAAGGAGCTGGCATCTCACTCTCTTTGAATCTTCTTTATCATGCTAAGAGGAGCAGGAAAAAGCAAAAAATTTCAGAATTGCACCTTGCAATGCGGAGAAATTACTGTTTGTGCATTTACAATATTCATTGATTTTTGCCATTGAAAAACGTCCAGAAATGATTGAAGCTACTGACTGAATGAAAGGAGCTGGCATCTCACTCTCTTTGAATCTTCTTTATCATGCTAAGAGGAGCAGGAAAAAGCAAAAAATTTCAGAATTGCACCTTGCAATGCGGAGAAATTACTGTTTGTGCATTTACAATATTCATTGATTTTTGCCATTGAAAAACGTCCAGAAATGATTGAAGCTACTGACTGAATGAAAGGAGCTGGCATCTCACTCTCTTTGAATCTTGTTTACCATGCTAAGAGGAGCAGGAAAACGCAAAAAATTTCAGAATTGCACCTTGCAATGCGGAGAAATTACTGTTTGTGCATTTACAATATTCATTGATTTTTGCCATTGAAAAACATCATGTTATTCATATACCAGAAATGATTGAAGCTACTGACTGAATGAAAGGAGCTGGCATCTCACTCTCTTTGAATCTTCTTTATCATGCTCAGAGGAGCAGGAAAAAGCAAAAAATTTCAGAATTGCACCTTGCAATGCGGAGAAATTACTCTTTGTGCATTTACAATATTCATTGATTTTTGCCATTGAAAAACGTCCAGAAATGATTGAAGCTACTGACTGAATGAAAGGAGCTGGCATCTCACTCTCTTTGAATCTTCTTTATCATGCTAAGAGGAGCAGGAAAAAGCAAAAAATTTCAGAATTGCACCTTGCAATGCGGAGAAATTACTGTTTGTGCATTTACAATATTCATTGATTTTTGCCATTGAAAAACGTCCAGAAATGATTGAAGCTACTGACTGAATGAAAGGAGCTGGCATCTCACTCTCTTTGAATCTTCTTTATCATGCTAAGAGGAGCAGGAAAAAGCAAAAAATTTCAGAATTGCACCTTGCAATGCGGAGAAATTACTGTTTGTGCATTTACAATATTCATTGATTTTTGCCATTGAAAAACGTCCAGAAATGATTGAAGCTACTGACTGAATGAAAGGAGCTGGCATCTCACTCTCTTTGAATCTTGTTTATCATGCTAAGAGGAGCAGGAAAACGCAAAAAATTTCAGAATTGCACCTTGCAATGCGGAGAAATTACTGTTTGTGCATTTACAATATTCATTGATTTTTGCCATTGAAAAACATCATGTTATTCATATACCAGAAATGATTGAAGCTACTGACTGAATGAAAGGAGCTGGCATCTCACTCTCTTTGAATCTTCTTTATCATGCTAAGAGGAGCAGGAAAAAGCAAAAAATTTCAGAATTTCACCTTGCAATGCGGAGAAATTACTGTTTGTGCATTTACAATATTCATTGATTTTTGCCATTGAAAAACGTCCAGAAATGATTTAAGCTACTGACTGAATGAAAGGAGCTGGCATCTCACTCTCTTTGAATCTTGTTTATCATGCTAAGAGGAGCAGGAAAACGCAAAAAATTTCAGAATTGCACCTTGCAATGCGGAGAAATTACTGTTTGTGCATTTACAATATTCATTGATTTTTGCCATTGAAAAACATCATGTTATTCATATACCAGAAATGATTGAAGCTACTGACTGAATGAAAGGAGCTGGCATCTCACTCTCTTTGAATCTTCTTTATCATGCTAAGAGGAGCAGGAAAAAGCAAAAAATTTCAGAATTGCACCTTGCAATGCGGAGAAATTACTCTTTGTGCATTTACAATATTCATTGATTTTTGCCATTGAAAAACGTCCAGAAATGATTGAAGCTACTGACTGAATGAAAGGAGCTGGCATCTCACTCTCTTTGAATCTTCTTTATCATGCTAAGAGGAGCAGGAAAAAGCAAAAAATTTCAGAATTGCACCTTGCAATGCGGAGAAATTACTGTTTGTGCATTTACAATATTCATTGATTTTTGCCATTGAAAAACGTCCAGAAATGATTGAAGCTACTGACTGAATGAAAGGAGCTGGCATCTCACTCTCTTTGAATCTTCTTTATCATGCTAAGAGGAGCAGGAAAAAGCAAAAAATTTCAGAATTGCAACTTGCAATGCGGAGAAATTACTGTTTGTGCATTTACAATATTCATTGATTTTTGCCATTGAAAAACGTCCAGAAATGATTGAAGCTACTGACTGAATGAAAGGAGCTGGCATCTCACTCTCTTTGAATCTTGTTTATCATGCTAAGAGGAGCAGGAAAACGCAAAAAATTTCAGAATTGCACCTTGCAATGCGGAGAAATTACTGTTTGTGCATTTACAATATTCATTGATTTTTGCCATTGAAAAACATCATGTTATTCATATACCAGAAATGATTGAAGCTACTGACTGAATGAAAGGAGCTGGCATCTCACTCTCTTTGAATCTTCTTTATCATGCTAAGAGGAGCAGGAAAAAGCAAAAAATTTCAGAATTTCACCTTGCAATGCGGAGAAATTACTGTTTGTGCATTTACAATATTCATTGATTTTTGCCATTGAAAAACGTCCAGAAATGATTGAAGCTACTGACTGAATGAAAGGAGCTGGCATCTCACTCTCTTTGAATCTTGTTTATCATGCTAAGAGGAGCAGGAAAACGCAAAAAATTTCAGAATTGCACCTTGCAATGCGGAGAAATTACTGTTTGTGCATTTACAATATTCATTGATTTTTGCCATTGAAAAACATCATGTTATTCATATACCAGAAATGATTGAAGCTACTGACTGAATGAAAGGAGCTGGCATCTCACTCTCTTTGAATCTTCTTTATCATGCTAAGAGGAGCAGGAAAAAGCAAAAAATTTCAGAATTGCACCTTGCAATGCGGAGAAATTACTCTTTGTGCATTTACAATATTCATTGATTTTTGCCATTGAAAAACGTCCAGAAATGATTGAAGCTACTGACTGAATGAAAGGAGCTGGCATCTCACTCTCTTTGAATCTTCTTTATCATGCTAAGAGGAGCAGGAAAAAGCAAAAAATTTCAGAATTGCACCTTGCAATGCGGAGAAATTTCTGTTTGTGCATTTACAATATTCATTGATTTTTGCCATTGAAAAACGTCCAGAAATGATTGAAGCTACTGACTGAATGAAAGGAGCTGGCATCTCACTCTCTTTGAATCTTCTTTATCATGCTAAGAGGAGCAGGAAAAAGCAAAAAATTTCAGAATTGCAACTTGCAATGCGGAGAAATTACTGTTTGTGCATTTACAATATTCATTGATTTTTGCCATTGAAAAACGTCCAGAAATGATTGAAGCTACTGACTGAATGAAAGGAGCTGGCATCTCACTCTCTTTGAATCTTGTTTATCATGCTAAGAGGAGCAGGAAAACGCAAAAAATTTCAGAATTGCACCTTGCAATGCGGAGAAATTACTGTTTGTGCATTTACAATATTCATTGATTTTTGCCATTGAAAAACATCATGTTATTCATATACCAGAAATGATTGAAGCTACTGACTGAATGAAAGGAGCTGGCATCTCACTCTCTTTGAATCTTCTTTATCATGCTAAGAGGAGCAGGAAAAAGCAAAAAATTTCAGAATTTCACCTTGCAATGCGGAGAAATTACTGTTTGTGCATTTACAATATTCATTGATTTTTGCCATTGAAAAACGTCCAGAAATGATTGAAGCTACTGACTGAATGAAAGGAGCTGGCATCTCACTCTCTTTGAATCTTGTTTATCATGCTAAGAGGAGCAGGAAAACGCAAAAAATTTCAGAATTGCACCTTGCAATGCGGAGAAATTACTGTTTGTGCATTTACAATATTCATTGATTTTTGCCATTGAAAAACATCATGTTATTCATATACCAGAAATGATTGAAGCTACTGACTGAATGAAAGGAGCTGGCATCTCACTCTCTTTGAATCTTCTTTATCATGCTAAGAGGAGCAGGAAAAAGCAAAAAATTTCAGAATTGCACCTTGCAATGCGGAGAAATTACTCTTTGTGCATTTACAATATTCATTGATTTTTGCCATTGAAAAACGTCCAGAAATGATTGAAGCTACTGACTGAATGAAAGGAGCTGGCATCTCACTCTCTTTGAATCTTCTTTATCATGCTAAGAGGAGCAGGAAAAAGCAAAAAATTTCAGAATTGCACCTTGCAATGCGGAGAAATTACTGTTTGTGCATTTACAATATTCATTGATTTTTGCCATTGAAAAACGTCCAGAAATGATTGAAGCTACTGACTGAATGAAAGGAGCTGGCATCTCACCCTCTTTGAATCTTCTTTATCATGCTAAGAGGAGCAGGAAAAAGCAAAAAATTTCAGAATTGCACCTTGCAATGCGGAGAAATTACTGTTTGTGCATTTACAATATTCATTGATTTTTGCCATTGAAAAACGTCCAGAAATGATTGAAGCTACTGACTGAATGAAAGGAGCTGGCATCTCACTCTCTTTGAATCTTGTTTATCATGCTAAGAGGAGCAGGAAAACGCAAAAAATTTCAGAATTGAACCTTGCAATGCGGAGAAATTACTGTTTGTGCATTTACAATATTCATTGATTTTTGCCATTGAAAAACATCATGTTATTCATATACCAGAAATGATTGAAGCTACTGACTGAATGAAAGGAGCCGGCATCTCACTCTCTTTGAATCTTCTTTATCATGCTAAGAGGAGCAGGAAAAAGCAAAAAATTTCAGAATTGCACCTTGCAATGCGGAGAAATTACTGTTTGTGCATTTACAATATTCAATGATTTTTGCCATTGAAAAACGTCCAGAAATGATTGAAGCTACTGACTGAATGAAAGGAGCTGGCATCTCACGCTCTTTGAATCTTCTTTATCATGCTAAGAGGAGCAGGAAAAAGCAAAAAATTTCAGAATTGCACCTTGCAATGCGGAGAAATTACTGTTTGTGCATTTACAATATTCATTGATTTTTGCCATTGAAAAACATCATGTTATTCATATACCAGAAATGATTGAAGCTACTGACTGAATGAAAGGAGCTGGCATCTCACTCTCTTTGAATCTACTTTATCATGCTAAGAGGAGCAGGAAAAAGCAAAAAATTTCAGAATTGCACCTTGCAATGCGGAGAAATTACTGTTTGTGCATTTACAATATTCAATGATTTTTGCCATTGAAAAACGTCCAGAAATGATTGAAGCTACTGACTGAATGAAAGGAGCTGGCATCTCACTCTCTTTGAATCTTCTTTATCATGCTAAGAGGAGCAGGAAAAAGCAAAAAATTTCAGAATTGCACCTTGCAATGCGGAGAAATTACTGTTTGTGCATTTACAATATTCATTGATTTTTGCCATTGAAAAACATCATGTTATTCATATACCAGAAATGTTTGAAGCTACTGACTGAATGAAAGGAGCTGGCATCTCACTCTCTTTGAATCTTCTTTATCATGCTAAGAGGAGCAGGAAAAAGCAAAAAATTTCAGAATTGCACCTTGCAATGCGGAGAAATTACTCTTTGTGCATTTACAATATTCATTGATTTTTGCCATTGAAAAACGTCCAGAAATGATTGAAGCTACTGACTGAATGAAAGGAGCTGGCATCTCACTCTCTTTGAATCTTCTTTATCATGCTAAGAGGAGCAGGAAAAAGCAAAAAATTTCAGAATTGCACCTTGCAATGCGGAGAAATTACTGTTTGTGCATTTACAATATTCATTGATTTTTGCCATTGAAAAACGTCCAGAAATGATTGAAGCTACTGACTGAATGAAAGGAGCTGGCATCTCACTCTCTTTGAATCTTCTTTATCATGCTAAGAGGAGCAGGAAAAAGCAAAAAATTTCAGAATTGCACCTTGCAATGCGGAGAAATTACTGTTTGTGCATTTACAATATTCATTGATTTTTGCCATTGAAAAACGTCCAGAAATGATTGAAGCTACTGACTGAATGAAAGGAGCTGGCATCTCACTCTCTTTGAATCTTGTTTATCATGCTAAGAGGAGCAGGAAAACGCAAAAAATTTCAGAATTGCACCTTGCAATGCGGAGAAATTACTGTTTGTGCATTTACAATATTCATTGATTTTTGCCATTGAAAAACATCATGTTATTCATATACCAGAAATGATTGAAGCTACTGACTGAATGAAAGGAGCTGGCATCTCACTCTCTTTGAATCTTCTTTATCATGCTAAGAGGAGCAGGAAAAAGCAAAAAATTTCAGAATTGCACCTTGCAATGCGGAGAAATTACTCTTTGTGCATTTACAATATTCATTGATTTTTGCCATTGAAAAACGTCCAGAAATGATTGAAGCTACTGACTGAATGAAAGGAGCTGGCATCTCACTCTCTTTGAATCTTGTTTACCATGCTAAGAGGAGCAGGAAAACGCAAAAAATTTCAGAATTGCACCTTGCAATGCGGAGAAATTACTGTTTGTGCATTTACAATATTCATTGATTTTTGCCATTGAAAAACATCATGTTATTCATATACCAGAAATGATTGAAGCTACTGACTGAATGAAAGGAGCCGGCATCTCACTCTCTTTGAATCTTCTTTATCATGCTAAGAGGAGCAGGAAAAAGCAAAAAATTTCAGAATTGCACCTTGCAATGCGGAGAAATTACTGTTTGTGCATTTACAATATTCAATGATTTTTGCCATTGAAAAACGTCCAGAAATGATTGAAGCTACTGACTGAATGAAAGGAGCTGGCATCTCACTCTCTTTGAATCTTCTTTATCATGCTAAGAGGAGCAGGAAAAAGCAAAAAATTTCAGAATTGCACCTTGCAATGCGGAGAAATTACTGTTTGTGCATTTACAATATTCATTGATTTTTGCCATTGAAAAACATCATGTTATTCATATACCAGAAATGATTGAAGCTACTGACTGAATGAAAGGAGCTGGCATCTCACTCTCTTTGAATCTACTTTATCATGCTAAGAGGAGCAGGAAAAAGCAAAAAATTTCAGAATTGCACCTTGCAATGCGGAGAAATTACTGTTTGTGCATTTACAATATTCAATGATTTTTGCCATTGAAAAACGTCCAGAAATGATTGAAGCTACTGACTGAATGAAAGGAGCTGGCATCTCACTCTCTTTGAATCTTCTTTATCATGCTAAGAGGAGCAGGAAAAAGCAAAAAATTTCAGAATTGCACCTTGCAATGCGGAGAAATTACTGTTTGTGCATTTACAATATTCATTGATTTTTGCCATTGAAAAACATCATGTTATTCATATACCAGAAATGTTTGAAGCTACTGACTGAATGAAAGGAGCTGGCATCTCACTCTCTTTGAATCTTCTTTATCATGCTAAGAGGAGCAGGAAAAAGCAAAAAATTTCAGAATTGCACCTTGCAATGCGGAGAAATTACTCTTTGTGCATTTACAATATTCATTGATTTTTGCCATTGAAAAACGTCCAGAAATGATTGAAGCTACTGACTGAATGAAAGGAGCTGGCATCTCACTCTCTTTGAATCTTCTTTATCATGCTAAGAGGAGCAGGAAAAAGCAAAAAATTTCAGAATTGCACCTTGCAATGCGGAGAAATTACTGTTTGTGCATTTACAATATTCATTGATTTTTGCCATTGAAAAACGTCCAGAAATGATTGAAGCTACTGACTGAATGAAAGGAGCTGGCATCTCACTCTCTTTGAATCTTCTTTATCATGCTAAGAGGAGCAGGAAAAAGCAAAAAATTTCAGAATTGCACCTTGCAATGCGGAGAAATTACTGTTTGTGCATTTACAATATTCATTGATTTTTGCCATTGAAAAACGTCCAGAAATGATTGAAGCTACTGACTGAATGAAAGGAGCTGGCATCTCACTCTCTTTGAATCTTGTTTATCATGCTAAGAGGAGCAGGAAAACGCAAAAAATTTCAGAATTGCACCTTGCAATGCGGAGAAATTACTGTTTGTGCATTTACAATATTCATTGATTTTTGCCATTGAAAAACATCATGTTATTCATATACCAGAAATGATTGAAGCTACTGACTGAATGAAAGGAGCTGGCATCTCACTCTCTTTGAATCTTCTTTATCATGCTAAGAGGAGCAGGAAAAAGCAAAAAATTTCAGAATTGCACCTTGCAATGCGGAGAAATTACTCTTTGTGCATTTACAATATTCATTGATTTTTGCCATTGAAAAACGTCCAGAAATGATTGAAGCTACTGACTGAATGAAAGGAGCTGGCATCTCACTCTCTTTGAATCTTGTTTACCATGCTAAGAGGAGCAGGAAAACGCAAAAAATTTCAGAATTGCACCTTGCAATGCGGAGAAATTACTGTTTGTGCATTTACAATATTCATTGATTTTTGCCATTGAAAAACATCATGTTATTCATATACCAGAAATGATTGAAGCTACTGACTGAATGAAAGGAGCTGGCATCTCACTCTCTTTGAATCTTCTTTATCATGCTCAGAGGAGCAGGAAAAAGCAAAAAATTTCAGAATTGCACCTTGCAATGCGGAGAAATTACTCTTTGTGCATTTACAATATTCATTGATTTTTGCCATTGAAAAACGTCCAGAAATGATTGAAGCTACTGACTGAATGAAAGGAGCTGGCATCTCACTCTCTTTGAATCTTCTTTATCATGCTAAGAGGAGCAGGAAAAAGCAAAAAATTTCAGAATTGCACCTTGCAATGCGGAGAAATTACTGTTTGTGCATTTACAATATTCATTGATTTTTGCCATTGAAAAACGTCCAGAAATGATTGAAGCTACTGACTGAATGAAAGGAGCTGGCATCTCACTCTCTTTGAATCTTCTTTATCATGCTAAGAGGAGCAGGAAAAAGCAAAAAATTTCAGAATTGCACCTTGCAATGCGGAGAAATTACTGTTTGTGCATTTACAATATTCATTGATTTTTGCCATTGAAAAACGTCCAGAAATGATTGAAGCTACTGACTGAATGAAAGGAGCTGGCATCTCACTCTCTTTGAATCTTGTTTATCATGCTAAGAGGAGCAGGAAAACGCAAAAAATTTCAGAATTGCACCTTGCAATGCGGAGAAATTACTGTTTGTGCATTTACAATATTCATTGATTTTTGCCATTGAAAAACATCATGTTATTCATATACCAGAAATGATTGAAGCTACTGACTGAATGAAAGGAGCTGGCATCTCACTCTCTTTGAATCTTCTTTATCATGCTAAGAGGAGCAGGAAAAAGCAAAAAATTTCAGAATTTCACCTTGCAATGCGGAGAAATTACTGTTTGTGCATTTACAATATTCATTGATTTTTGCCATTGAAAAACGTCCAGAAATGATTGAAGCTACTGACTGAATGAAAGGAGCTGGCATCTCACTCTCTTTGAATCTTGTTTATCATGCTAAGAGGAGCAGGAAAACGCAAAAAATTTCAGAATTGCACCTTGCAATGCGGAGAAATTACTGTTTGTGCATTTACAATATTCATTGATTTTTGCCATTGAAAAACATCATGTTATTCATATACCAGAAATGATTGAAGCTACTGACTGAATGAAAGGAGCTGGCATCTCACTCTCTTTGAATCTTCTTTATCATGCTAAGAGGAGCAGGAAAAAGCAAAAAATTTCAGAATTGCACCTTGCAATGCGGAGAAATTACTCTTTGTGCATTTACAATATTCATTGATTTTTGCCATTGAAAAACGTCCAGAAATGATTGAAGCTACTGACTGAATGAAAGGAGCTGGCATCTCACTCTCTTTGAATCTTCTTTATCATGCTAAGAGGAGCAGGAAAAAGCAAAAAATTTCAGAATTGCACCTTGCAATGCGGAGAAATTACTGTTTGTGCATTTACAATATTCATTGATTTTTGCCATTGAAAAACGTCCAGAAATGATTGAAGCTACTGACTGAATGAAAGGAGCTGGCATCTCACTCTCTTTGAATCTTCTTTATCATGCTAAGAGGAGCAGGAAAAAGCAAAAAATTTCAGAATTGCACCTTGCAATGCGGAGAAATTACTGTTTGTGCATTTACAATATTCATTGATTTTTGCCATTGAAAAACGTCCAGAAATGATTGAAGCTACTGACTGAATGAAAGGAGCTGGCATCTCACTCTCTTTGAATCTTGTTTATCATGCTAAGAGGAGCAGGAAAACGCAAAAAATTTCAGAATTGCACCTTGCAATGCGGAGAAATTACTGTTTGTGCATTTACAATATTCATTGATTTTTGCCATTGAAAAACATCATGTTATTCATATACCAGAAATGATTGAAGCTACTGACTGAATGAAAGGAGCTGGCATCTCACTCTCTTTGAATCTTCTTTATCATGCTAAGAGGAGCAGGAAAAAGCAAAAAATTTCAGAATTGCACCTTGCAATGCGGAGAAATTACTGTTTGTGCATTTACAATATTCAATGATTTTTGCCATTGAAAAACGTCCAGAAATGATTGAAGCTACTGACTGAATGAAAGGAGCTGGCATCTCACTCTCTTTGAATCTTCTTTATCATGCTAAGAGGAGCAGGAAAAAGCAAAAAATTTCAGAATTGCACCTTGCAATGCGGAGAAATTACTGTTTGTGCATTTACAATATTCATTGATTTTTGCCATTGAAAAACATCATGTTATTCATATACCAGAAATGATTGAAGCTACTGACTGAATGAAAGGAGCTGGCATCTCACTCTCTTTGAATCTACTTTATCATGCTAAGAGGAGCAGGAAAAAGCAAAAAATTTCAGAATTGCACCTTGCAATGCGGAGAAATTACTGTTTGTGCATTTACAATATTCAATGATTTTTGCCATTGAAAAACGTCCAGAAATGATTGAAGCTACTGACTGAATGAAAGGAGCTGGCATCTCACTCTCTTTGAATCTTCTTTATCATGCTAAGAGGAGCAGGAAAAAGCAAAAAATTTCAGAATTGCACCTTGCAATGCGGAGAAATTACTGTTTGTGCATTTACAATATTCATTGATTTTTGCCATTGAAAAACATCATGTTATTCATATACCAGAAATGTTTGAAGCTACTGACTGAATGAAAGGAGCTGGCATCTCACTCTCTTTGAATCTTCTTTATCATGCTAAGAGGAGCAGGAAAAAGCAAAAAATTTCAGAATTGCACCTTGCAATGCGGAGAAATTACTCTTTGTGCATTTACAATATTCATTGATTTTTGCCATTGAAAAACGTCCAGAAATGATTGAAGCTACTGACTGAATGAAAGGAGCTGGCATCTCACTCTCTTTGAATCTTCTTTATCATGCTAAGAGGAGCAGGAAAAAGCAAAAAATTTCAGAATTGCACCTTGCAATGCGGAGAAATTACTGTTTGTGCATTTACAATATTCATTGATTTTTGCCATTGAAAAACGTCCAGAAATGATTGAAGCTACTGACTGAATGAAAGGAGCTGGCATCTCACTCTCTTTGAATCTTCTTTATCATGCTAAGAGGAGCAGGAAAAAGCAAAAAATTTCAGAATTGCACCTTGCAATGCGGAGAAATTACTGTTTGTGCATTTACAATATTCATTGATTTTTGCCATTGAAAAACGTCCAGAAATGATTGAAGCTACTGACTGAATGAAAGGAGCTGGCATCTCACTCTCTTTGAATCTTGTTTATCATGCTAAGAGGAGCAGGAAAACGCAAAAAATTTCAGAATTGCACCTTGCAATGCGGAGAAATTACTGTTTGTGCATTTACAATATTCATTGATTTTTGCCATTGAAAAACATCATGTTATTCATATACCAGAAATGATTGAAGCTACTGACTGAATGAAAGGAGCTGGCATCTCACTCTCTTTGAATCTTCTTTATCATGCTAAGAGGAGCAGGAAAAAGCAAAAAATTTCAGAATTGCACCTTGCAATGCGGAGAAATTACTCTTTGTGCATTTACAATATTCATTGATTTTTGCCATTGAAAAACGTCCAGAAATGATTGAAGCTACTGACTGAATGAAAGGAGCTGGCATCTCACTCTCTTTGAATCTTCTTTATCATGCTAAGAGGAGCAGGAAAAAGCAAAAAATTTCAGAATTGCACCTTGCAATGCGGAGAAATTACTGTTTGTGCATTTACAATATTCATTGATTTTTGCCATTGAAAAACGTCCAGAAATGATTGAAGCTACTGACTGAATGAAAGGAGCTGGCATCTCACTCTCTTTGAATCTTCTTTATCATGCTAAGAGGAGCAGGAAAAAGCAAAAAATTTCAGAATTGCACCTTGCAATGCGGAGAAATTACTGTTTGTGCATTTACAATATTCATTGATTTTTGCCATTGAAAAACGTCCAGAAATGATTGAAGCTACTGACTGAATGAAAGGAGCTGGCATCTCACTCTCTTTGAATCTTGTTTATCATGCTAAGAGGAGCAGGAAAACGCAAAAAATTTCAGAATTGCACCTTGCAATGCGGAGAAATTACTGTTTGTGCATTTACAATATTCATTGATTTTTGCCATTGAAAAACATCATGTTATTCATATACCAGAAATGATTGAAGCTACTGACTGAATGAAAGGAGCTGGCATCTCACTCTCTTTGAATCTTCTTTATCATGCTAAGAGGAGCAGGAAAAAGCAAAAAATTTCAGAATTGCACCTTGCAATGCGGAGAAATTACTGTTTGTGCATTTACAATATTCAATGATTTTTGCCATTGAAAAACGTCCAGAAATGATTGAAGCTACTGACTGAATGAAAGGATCTGGCATCTCACTCTCTTTGAATCTTCTTTATCATGCTAAGAGGAGCAGGAAAAAGCAAAAAATTTCAGAATTGCACCTTGCAATGCGGAGAAATTACTGTTTGTGCATTTACAATATTCATTGATTTTTGCCATTGAAAAACATCATGTTATTCATATACCAGAAATGTTTGAAGCTACTGACTGAATGAAAGGAGCTGGCATCTCACTCTCTTTGAATCTTCTTTATCATGCTAAGAGGAGCAGGAAAAAGCAAAAAATTTCAGAATTGCACCTTGCAATGCGGAGAAATTACTGTTTGTGCATTTACAATATTCATTGATTTTTGCCATTGAAAAACGTCCAGAAATGATTGAAGCTACTGACTGAATGAAAGGAGCTGGCATCTCACTCTCTTTGAATCTTCTTTATCATGCTAAGAGGAGCAGGAAAAAGCAAAAAATTTCAGAATTGCACCTTGCAATGCGGAGAAATTACTGTTTGTGCATTTACAATATTCATTGATTTTTGCCATTGAAAAACATCATGTTATTCATATACCAGAAATGATTGAAGCTACTGACTGAATGAAAGGAGCTGGCATCTCACTCTCTTTGAATCTACTTTATCATGCTAAGAGGAGCAGGAAAAAGCAAAAAATTTCAGAATTGCACCTTGCAATGCGGAGAAATTACTGTTTGTGCATTTACAATATTCAATGATTTTTGCCATTGAAAAACGTCCAGAAATGATTGAAGCTACTGACTGAATGAAAGGAGCTGGCATCTCACTCTCTTTGAATCTTCTTTATCATGCTAAGAGGAGCAGGAAAAAGCAAAAAATTTCAGAATTGCACCTTGCAATGCGGAGAAATTACTGTTTGTGCATTTACAATATTCATTGATTTTTGCCATTGAAAAACATCATGTTATTCATATACCAGAAATGTTTGAAGCTACTGACTGAATGAAAGGAGCTGGCATCTCACTCTCTTTGAATCTTCTTTATCATGCTAAGAGGAGCAGGAAAAAGCAAAAAATTTCAGAATTGCACCTTGCAATGCGGAGAAATTACTCTTTGTGCATTTACAATATTCATTGATTTTTGCCATTGAAAAACGTCCAGAAATGATTGAAGCTACTGACTGAATGAAAGGAGCTGGCATCTCACTCTCTTTGAATCTTCTTTATCATGCTAAGAGGAGCAGGAAAAAGCAAAAAATTTCAGAATTGCACCTTGCAATGCGGAGAAATTACTGTTTGTGCATTTACAATATTCATTGATTTTTGCCATTGAAAAACGTCCAGAAATGATTGAAGCTACTGACTGAATGAAAGGAGCTGGCATCTCACTCTCTTTGAATCTTCTTTATCACGCTAAGAGGAGCAGGAAAAAGCAAAAAATTTCAGAATTGCACCTTGCAATGCGGAGAAATTACTGTTTGTGCATTTACAATATTCATTGATTTTTGCCATTGAAAAACGTCCAGAAATGATTGAAGCTACTGACTGAATGAAAGGAGCTGGCATCTCACTCTCTTTGAATCTTGTTTATCATGCTAAGAGGAGCAGGAAAACGCAAAAAATTTCAGAATTGCACCTTGCAATGCGGAGAAATTACTGTTTGTGCATTTACAATATTCATTGATTTTTGCCATTGAAAAACATCATGTTATTCATATACCAGAAATGATTGAAGCTACTGACTGAATGAAAGGAGCTGGCATCTCACTCTCTTTGAATCTTCTTTATCATGCTAAGAGGAGCAGGAAAAAGCAAAAAATTTCAGAATTGCACCTTGCAATGCGGAGAAATTACTGTTTGTGCATTTACAATATTCAATGATTTTTGCCATTGAAAAACGTCCAGAAATGATTGAAGCTACTGACTGAATGAAAGGAGCTGGCATCTCACTCTCTTTGAATCTTCTTTATCATGCTAAGAGGAGCAGGAAAAAGCAAAAAATTTCAGAATTGCACCTTGCAATGCGGAGAAATTACTGTTTGTGCATTTACAATATTCATTGATTTTTGCCATTGAAAAACATCATGTTATTCATATACCAGAAATGTTTGAAGCTACTGACTGAATGAAAGGAGCTGGCATCTCACTCTCTTTGAATCTTCTTTATCATGCTAAGAGGAGCAGGAAAAAGCAAAAAATTTCAGAATTGCACCTTGCAATGCGGAGAAATTACTGTTTGTGCATTTACAATATTCATTGATTTTTGCCATTGAAAAACGTCCAGAAATGATTGAAGCTACTGACTGAATGAAAGGAGCTGGCATCTCACTCTCTTTGAATCTTCTTTATCATGCTAAGAGGAGCAGGAAAAAGCAAAAAATTTCAGAATTGCACCTTGCAATGCGGAGAAATTACTGTTTGTGCATTTACAATATTCATTGATTTTTGCCATTGAAAAACATCATGTTATTCATATACCAGAAATGTTTGAAGCTACTGACTGAATGAAAGGAGCTGGCATCTCACTCTCTTTGAATCTTCTTTATCATGCTAAGAGGAGCAGGAAAAAGCAAAAAATTTCAGAATTGCACCTTGCAATGCGGAGAAATTACTCTTTGTGCATTTACAATATTCATTGATTTTTGCCATTGAAAAACGTCCAGAAATGATTGAAGCTACTGACTGAATGAAAGGAGCTGGCATCTCACTCTCTTTGAATCTTCTTTATCATGCTAAGAGGAGCAGGAAAAAGCAAAAAATTTCAGAATTGCACCTTGCAATGCGGAGAAATTACTGTTTGTGCATTTACAATATTCATTGATTTTTGCCATTGAAAAACGTCCAGAAATGATTGAAGCTACTGACTGAATGAAAGGAGCTGGCATCTCACTCTCTTTGAATCTTCTTTATCACGCTAAGAGGAGCAGGAAAAAGCAAAAAATTTCAGAATTGCACCTTGCAATGCGGAGAAATTACTGTTTGTGCATTTACAATATTCATTGATTTTTGCCATTGAAAAACGTCCAGAAATGATTGAAGCTACTGACTGAATGAAAGGAGCTGGCATCTCACTCTCTTTGAATCTTGTTTATCATGCTAAGAGGAGCAGGAAAACGCAAAAAATTTCAGAATTGCACCTTGCAATGCGGAGAAATTACTGTTTGTGCATTTACAATATTCATTGATTTTTGCCATTGAAAAACGTCCAGAAATGATTGAAGCTACTGACTGAATGAAAGGAGCTGGCATCTCACTCTCTTTGAATCTTCTTTATCATGCTAAGAGGAGCAGGAAAAAGCAAAAAATTTCAGAATTGCACCTTGCAATGCGGAGAAATTACTGTTTGTGCATTTACAATATTCATTGATTTTTGCCATTGAAAAACGTCCAGAAATGATTGAAGCTACTGACTGAATGAAAGGAGCTGGCATCTCACTCTCTTTGAATCTTCTTTATCATGCTAAGAGGAGCAGGAAAAAGCAAAAAATTTCAGAATTGCACCTTGCAATGCGGAGAAATTACTGTTTGTGCATTTACAATATTCATTGATTTTTGCCATTGAAAAACATCATGTTATTCATATACCAGAAATGATTGAAGCTACTGACTGAATGAAAGGAGCTGGCATCTCACTCTCTTTGAATCTACTTTATCATGCTAAGAGGAGCAGGAAAAAGCAAAAAATTTCAGAATTGCACCTTGCAATGCGGAGAAATTACTGTTTGTGCATTTACAATATTCAATGATTTTTGCCATTGAAAAACGTCCAGAAATGATTGAAGCTACTGACTGAATGAAAGGAGCTGGCATCTCACTCTCTTTGAATCTTTTTTATCATGCTAAGAGGAGCAGGAAAAAGCAAAAAATTTCAGAATTGCACCTTGCAATGCGGAGAAATTACTGTTTGTGCATTTACAATATTCATTGATTTTTGCCTCTGAAAAACATCATGTTATTCATATACCAGAAATGTTTGAAGCTACTGACTGAATGAAAGGAGCTGGCATCTCACTCTCTTTGTGTCTTCTTTATCATGCTAAGAGGAGCAGGAAAAAGCAAAAAATTTCAGAATTGCACCTTGCAATGCGGAGAAATTACTGTTTGTGCATTTACAATATTCATTGATTTTTGCCATTGAAAAACGTCCAGAAATGATTGAAGCTACTGACTGAATGAAAGGAGCTGGCATCTCACTCTCTTTGAATCTTGTTTATCATGCTAAGAGGAGCAGGAAAAAGCAAAAAATTTCAGAATTGCACCTTGCAATGCGGAGAAATTACTGTTTGTGCATTTACAATATTCATTGATTTTTGCCATTGAAAAACGTCCAGAAATGATTGAAGCTACTGACTGAATGAAAGGAGCTGGCATCTCACTCTCTTTGAATCTTCTTTATCATGCTAAGAGGAGCAGGAAAAAGCAAAAAATTTCAGAATTGCACCTTGCAATGCGGAGAAATTACTGTTTGTGCATTTACAATATTCATTGATTTTTGCCATTGAAAAACATCATGTTATTCATATACCAGAAATGATTAAAGCTACTGACTGAATGAAAGGAGCTGGCATCTCACTCTCTTTGAATCTTCTTTATCATGCTAAGAGGAGCAGGAAAAAGCAAAAAATTTCAGAATTGCACCTTGCAATGCGGAGAAATTACTGTTTGTGCATTTACAATATTCATTGATTTTTGCCATTGAAAAACGTCCAGAAATGATTGAAGCTACTGACTGAATGAAAGGAGCTGGCATCTCACTCTCTTTGAATCTTCTTTATCATGCTAAGAGGAGCAGGAAAAAGCAAAAAATTTCAGAATTGCACCTTGCAATGCGGAGAAATTACTGTTTGTGCATTTACAATATTCATTGATTTTTGCCATTGAAAAACGTCCAGAAATGATTGAAGCTACTGACTGAATGAAAGGAGCTGGCATCTCACTCTCTTTGAATCTTCTTTATCATGCTAAGAGGAGCAGGAAAAAGCAAAAAATTTCAGAATTGCACCTTGCAATGCGGAGAAATAACTGTTTGTGCATTTACAATATTCATTGATTTTTGCCATTGAAAAACGTCCAGAAATGATTGAAGCTACTGACTGAATGAAAGGAGCTGGCATCTCACTCTCTTTGAATCTTCTTTATCATGCTAAGAGGAGCAGGAAAAAGCAAAAAATTTCAGAATTGCACCTTGCAATGCGGAGAAATTACTGTTTGTGCATTTACAATATTCATTGATTTTTGCCATTGAAAAACGTCCAGAAATGATTGAAGCTACTGACTGAATGAAAGGAGCTGGCATCTCACTCTCTTTGAATCTTGTTTACCATGCTAAGAGGAGCAGGAAAACGCAAAAAATTTCAGAATTGCACCTTGCAATGCGGAGAAATTACTGTTTGTGCATTTACAATATTCATTGATTTTTGCCATTGAAAAACATCATGTTATTCATATACCAGAAATGATTGAAGCTACTGACTGAATGAAAGGAGCTGGCATCTCACTCTCTTTGAATCTTCTTTATCATGCTCAGAGGAGCAGGAAAAAGCAAAAAATTTCAGAATTGCACCTTGCAATGCGGAGAAATTACTCTTTGTGCATTTACAATATTCATTGATTTTTGCCATTGAAAAACGTCCAGAAATGATTGAAGCTACTGACTGAATGAAAGGAGCTGGCATCTCACTCTCTTTGAATCTTCTTTATCATGCTAAGAGGAGCAGGAAAAAGCAAAAAATTTCAGAATTGCACCTTGCAATGCGGAGAAATTACTGTTTGTGCATTTACAATATTCATTGATTTTTGCCATTGAAAAACGTCCAGAAATGATTGAAGCTACTGACTGAATGAAAGGAGCTGGCATCTCACTCTCTTTGAATCTTCTTTATCATGCTAAGAGGAGCAGGAAAAAGCAAAAAATTTCAGAATTGCACCTTGCAATGCGGAGAAATTACTGTTTGTGCATTTACAATATTCATTGATTTTTGCCTTTGAAAAACGTCCAGAAATGATTGAAGCTACTGACTGAATGAAAGGAGCTGGCATCTCACTCTCTTTGAATCTTGTTTATCATGCTAAGAGGAGCAGGAAAACGCAAAAAATTTCAGAATTGCACCTTGCAATGCGGAGAAATTACTGTTTGTGCATTTACAATATTCATTGATTTTTGCCATTGAAAAACATCATGTTATTCATATACCAGAAATGATTGAAGCTACTGACTGAATGAAAGGAGCTGGCATCTCACTCTCTTTGAATCTTCTTTATCATGCTAAGAGGAGCAGGAAAAAGCAAAAAATTTCAGAATTTCACCTTGCAATGCGGAGAAATTACTGTTTGTGCATTTACAATATTCATTGATTTTTGCCATTGAAAAACGTCCAGAAATGATTTAAGCTACTGACTGAATGAAAGGAGCTGGCATCTCACTCTCTTTGAATCTTGTTTATCATGCTAAGAGGAGCAGGAAAACGCAAAAAATTTCAGAATTGCACCTTGCAATGCGGAGAAATTACTGTTTGTGCATTTACAATATTCATTGATTTTTGCCATTGAAAAACATCATGTTATTCATATACCAGAAATGATTGAAGCTACTGACTGAATGAAAGGAGCTGGCATCTCACTCTCTTTGAATCTTCTTTATCATGCTAAGAGGAGCAGGAAAAAGCAAAAAATTTCAGAATTGCACCTTGCAATGCGGAGAAATTACTCTTTGTGCATTTACAATATTCATTGATTTTTGCCATTGAAAAACGTCCAGAAATGATTGAAGCTACTGACTGAATGAAAGGAGCTGGCATCTCACTCTCTTTGAATCTTCTTTATCATGCTAAGAGGAGCAGGAAAAAGCAAAAAATTTCAGAATTGCACCTTGCAATGCGGAGAAATTACTGTTTGTGCATTTACAATATTCATTGATTTTTGCCATTGAAAAACGTCCAGAAATGATTGAAGCTACTGACTGAATGAAAGGAGCTGGCATCTCACTCTCTTTGAATCTTCTTTATCATGCTAAGAGGAGCAGGAAAAAGCAAAAAATTTCAGAATTGCAACTTGCAATGCGGAGAAATTACTGTTTGTGCATTTACAATATTCATTGATTTTTGCCATTGAAAAACGTCCAGAAATGATTGAAGCTACTGACTGAATGAAAGGAGCTGGCATCTCACTCTCTTTGAATCTTGTTTATCATGCTAAGAGGAGCAGGAAAACGCAAAAAATTTCAGAATTGCACCTTGCAATGCGGAGAAATTACTGTTTGTGCATTTACAATATTCATTGATTTTTGCCATTGAAAAACATCATGTTATTCATATACCAGAAATGATTGAAGCTACTGACTGAATGAAAGGAGCTGGCATCTCACTCTCTTTGAATCTTCTTTATCATGCTAAGAGGAGCAGGAAAAAGCAAAAAATTTCAGAATTTCACCTTGCAATGCGGAGAAATTACTGTTTGTGCATTTACAATATTCATTGATTTTTGCCATTGAAAAACGTCCAGAAATGATTGAAGCTACTGACTGAATGAAAGGAGCTGGCATCTCACTCTCTTTGAATCTTGTTTATCATGCTAAGAGGAGCAGGAAAACGCAAAAAATTTCAGAATTGCACCTTGCAATGCGGAGAAATTACTGTTTGTGCATTTACAATATTCATTGATTTTTGCCATTGAAAAACATCATGTTATTCATATACCAGAAATGATTGAAGCTACTGACTGAATGAAAGGAGCTGGCATCTCACTCTCTTTGAATCTTCTTTATCATGCTAAGAGGAGCAGGAAAAAGCAAAAAATTTCAGAATTGCACCTTGCAATGCGGAGAAATTACTCTTTGTGCATTTACAATATTCATTGATTTTTGCCATTGAAAAACGTCCAGAAATGATTGAAGCTACTGACTGAATGAAAGGAGCTGGCATCTCACTCTCTTTGAATCTTCTTTATCATGCTAAGAGGAGCAGGAAAAAGCAAAAAATTTCAGAATTGCACCTTGCAATGCGGAGAAATTTCTGTTTGTGCATTTACAATATTCATTGATTTTTGCCATTGAAAAACGTCCAGAAATGATTGAAGCTACTGACTGAATGAAAGGAGCTGGCATCTCACTCTCTTTGAATCTTGTTTATCATGCTAAGAGGAGCAGGAAAACGCAAAAAATTTCAGAATTGCACCTTGCAATGCGGAGAAATTACTCTTTGTGCATTTACAATATTCATTGATTTTTGCCATTGAAAAACGTCCAGAAATGATTGAAGCTACTGACTGAATGAAAGGAGCTGGCATCTCACTCTCTTTGAATCTTCTTTATCATGCTAAGAGGAGCAGGAAAACGCAAAAAATTTCAGAATTGCACCTTGCAATGCGGAGAAATTACTGTTTGTGCATTTACAATATTCATTGATTTTTGCCATTGAAAAACATCATGTTATTCATATACCAGAAATGATTGAAGCTACTGACTGAATGAAAGGAGCTGGCATCTCACTCTCTTTGAATCTTCTTTATCATGCTAAGAGGAGCAGGAAAAAGCAAAAAATTTCAGAATTTCACCTTGCAATGCGGAGAAATTACTGTTTGTGCATTTACAATATTCATTGATTTTTGCCATTGAAAAACGTCCAGAAATGATTGAAGCTACTGACTGAATGAAAGGAGCTGGCATCTCACTCTCTTTGAATCTTGTTTATCATGCTAAGAGGAGCAGGAAAACGCAAAAAATTTCAGAATTGCACCTTGCAATGCGGAGAAATTACTGTTTGTGCATTTACAATATTCATTGATTTTTGCCATTGAAAAACATCATGTTATTCATATACCAGAAATGATTGAAGCTACTGACTGAATGAAAGGAGCTGGCATCTCACTCTCTTTGAATCTTCTTTATCATGCTAAGAGGAGCAGGAAAAAGCAAAAAATTTCAGAATTGCACCTTGCAATGCGGAGAAATTACTCTTTGTGCATTTACAATATTCATTGATTTTTGCCATTGAAAAACGTCCAGAAATGATTGAAGCTACTGACTGAATGAAAGGAGCTGGCATCTCACTCTCTTTGAATCTTCTTTATCATGCTAAGAGGAGCAGGAAAAAGCAAAAAATTTCAGAATTGCACCTTGCAATGCGGAGAAATTACTGTTTGTGCATTTACAATATTCATTGATTTTTGCCATTGAAAAACGTCCAGAAATGATTGAAGCTACTGACTGAATGAAAGGAGCTGGCATCTCACCCTCTTTGAATCTTCTTTATCATGCTAAGAGGAGCAGGAAAAAGCAAAAAATTTCAGAATTGCACCTTGCAATGCGGAGAAATTACTGTTTGTGCATTTACAATATTCATTGATTTTTGCCATTGAAAAACGTCCAGAAATGATTGAAGCTACTGACTGAATGAAAGGAGCTGGCATCTCACTCTCTTTGAATCTTGTTTATCATGCTAAGAGGAGCAGGAAAACGCAAAAAATTTCAGAATTGCACCTTGCAATGCGGAGAAATTACTGTTTGTGCATTTACAATATTCATTGATTTTTGCCATTGAAAAACATCATGTTATTCATATACCAGAAATGATTGAAGCTACTGACTGAATGAAAGGAGCCGGCATCTCACTCTCTTTGAATCTTCTTTATCATGCTAAGAGGAGCAGGAAAAAGCAAAAAATTTCAGAATTGCACCTTGCAATGCGGAGAAATTACTGTTTGTGCATTTACAATATTCAATGATTTTTGCCATTGAAAAACGTCCAGAAATGATTGAAGCTACTGACTGAATGAAAGGAGCTGGCATCTCACGCTCTTTGAATCTTCTTTATCATGCTAAGAGGAGCAGGAAAAAGCAAAAAATTTCAGAATTGCACCTTGCAATGCGGAGAAATTACTGTTTGTGCATTTACAATATTCATTGATTTTTGCCATTGAAAAACATCATGTTATTCATATACCAGAAATGATTGAAGCTACTGACTGAATGAAAGGAGCTGGCATCTCACTCTCTTTGAATCTACTTTATCATGCTAAGAGGAGCAGGAAAAAGCAAAAAATTTCAGAATTGCACCTTGCAATGCGGAGAAATTACTGTTTGTGCATTTACAATATTCAATGATTTTTGCCATTGAAAAACGTCCAGAAATGATTGAAGCTACTGACTGAATGAAAGGAGCTGGCATCTCACTCTCTTTGAATCTTCTTTATCATGCTAAGAGGAGCAGGAAAAAGCAAAAAATTTCAGAATTGCACCTTGCAATGCGGAGAAATTACTGTTTGTGCATTTACAATATTCATTGATTTTTGCCATTGAAAAACATCATGTTATTCATATACCAGAAATGTTTGAAGCTACTGACTGAATGAAAGGAGCTGGCATCTCACTCTCTTTGAATCTTCTTTATCATGCTAAGAGGAGCAGGAAAAAGCAAAAAATTTCAGAATTGCACCTTGCAATGCGGAGAAATTACTCTTTGTGCATTTACAATATTCATTGATTTTTGCCATTGAAAAACGTCCAGAAATGATTGAAGCTACTGACTGAATGAAAGGAGCTGGCATCTCACTCTCTTTGAATCTTCTTTATCATGCTAAGAGGAGCAGGAAAAAGCAAAAAATTTCAGAATTGCACCTTGCAATGCGGAGAAATTACTGTTTGTGCATTTACAATATTCATTGATTTTTGCCATTGAAAAACGTCCAGAAATGATTGAAGCTACTGACTGAATGAAAGGAGCTGGCATCTCACTCTCTTTGAATCTTCTTTATCATGCTAAGAGGAGCAGGAAAAAGCAAAAAATTTCAGAATTGCACCTTGCAATGCGGAGAAATTACTGTTTGTGCATTTACAATATTCATTGATTTTTGCCATTGAAAAACGTCCAGAAATGATTGAAGCTACTGACTGAATGAAAGGAGCTGGCATCTCACTCTCTTTGAATCTTGTTTATCATGCTAAGAGGAGCAGGAAAACGCAAAAAATTTCAGAATTGCACCTTGCAATGCGGAGAAATTACTGTTTGTGCATTTACAATATTCATTGATTTTTGCCATTGAAAAACATCATGTTATTCATATACCAGAAATGATTGAAGCTACTGACTGAATGAAAGGAGCTGGCATCTCACTCTCTTTGAATCTTCTTTATCATGCTAAGAGGAGCAGGAAAAAGCAAAAAATTTCAGAATTGCACCTTGCAATGCGGAGAAATTACTCTTTGTGCATTTACAATATTCATTGATTTTTGCCATTGAAAAACGTCCAGAAATGATTGAAGCTACTGACTGAATGAAAGGAGCTGGCATCTCACTCTCTTTGAATCTTGTTTACCATGCTAAGAGGAGCAGGAAAACGCAAAAAATTTCAGAATTGCACCTTGCAATGCGGAGAAATTACTGTTTGTGCATTTACAATATTCATTGATTTTTGCCATTGAAAAACATCATGTTATTCATATACCAGAAATGATTGAAGCTACTGACTGAATGAAAGGAGCTGGCATCTCACTCTCTTTGAATCTTCTTTATCATGCTCAGAGGAGCAGGAAAAAGCAAAAAATTTCAGAATTGCACCTTGCAATGCGGAGAAATTACTGTTTGTGCATTTACAATATTCATTGATTTTTGCCATTGAAAAACGTCCAGAAATGATTGAAGCTACTGACTGAATGAAAGGAGCCGGCATCTCACTCTCTTTGAATCTTCTTTATCATGCTAAGAGGAGCAGGAAAAAGCAAAAAATTTCAGAATTGCACCTTGCAATGCGGAGAAATTACTGTTTGTGCATTTACAATATTCAATGATTTTTGCCATTGAAAAACGTCCAGAAATGATTGAAGCTACTGACTGAATGAAAGGAGCTGGCATCTCACTCTCTTTGAATCTTCTTTATCATGCTAAGAGGAGCAGGAAAAAGCAAAAAATTTCAGAATTGCACCTTGCAATGCGGAGAAATTACTGTTTGTGCATTTACAATATTCATTGATTTTTGCCATTGAAAAACATCATGTTATTCATATACCAGAAATGATTGAAGCTACTGACTGAATGAAAGGAGCTGGCATCTCACTCTCTTTGAATCTACTTTATCATGCTAAGAGGAGCAGGAAAAAGCAAAAAATTTCAGAATTGCACCTTGCAATGCGGAGAAATTACTGTTTGTGCATTTACAATATTCAATGATTTTTGCCATTGAAAAACGTCCAGAAATGATTGAAGCTACTGACTGAATGAAAGGAGCTGGCATCTCACTCTCTTTGAATCTTCTTTATCATGCTAAGAGGAGCAGGAAAAAGCAAAAAATTTCAGAATTGCACCTTGCAATGCGGAGAAATTACTGTTTGTGCATTTACAATATTCATTGATTTTTGCCATTGAAAAACATCATGTTATTCATATACCAGAAATGTTTGAAGCTACTGACTGAATGAAAGGAGCTGGCATCTCACTCTCTTTGAATCTTCTTTATCATGCTAAGAGGAGCAGGAAAAAGCAAAAAATTTCAGAATTGCACCTTGCAATGCGGAGAAATTACTCTTTGTGCATTTACAATATTCATTGATTTTTGCCATTGAAAAACGTCCAGAAATGATTGAAGCTACTGACTGAATGAAAGGAGCTGGCATCTCACTCTCTTTGAATCTTCTTTATCATGCTAAGAGGAGCAGGAAAAAGCAAAAAATTTCAGAATTGCACCTTGCAATGCGGAGAAATTACTGTTTGTGCATTTACAATATTCATTGATTTTTGCCATTGAAAAACGTCCAGAAATGATTGAAGCTACTGACTGAATGAAAGGAGCTGGCATCTCACTCTCTTTGAATCTTCTTTATCATGCTAAGAGGAGCAGGAAAAAGCAAAAAATTTCAGAATTGCACCTTGCAATGCGGAGAAATTACTGTTTGTGCATTTACAATATTCATTGATTTTTGCCATTGAAAAACGTCCAGAAATGATTGAAGCTACTGACTGAATGAAAGGAGCTGGCATCTCACTCTCTTTGAATCTTGTTTATCATGCTAAGAGGAGCAGGAAAACGCAAAAAATTTCAGAATTGCACCTTGCAATGCGGAGAAATTACTGTTTGTGCATTTACAATATTCATTGATTTTTGCCATTGAAAAACATCATGTTATTCATATACCAGAAATGATTGAAGCTACTGACTGAATGAAAGGAGCTGGCATCTCACTCTCTTTGAATCTTCTTTATCATGCTAAGAGGAGCAGGAAAAAGCAAAAAATTTCAGAATTGCACCTTGCAATGCGGAGAAATTACTCTTTGTGCATTTACAATATTCATTGATTTTTGCCATTGAAAAACGTCCAGAAATGATTGAAGCTACTGACTGAATGAAAGGAGCTGGCATCTCACTCTCTTTGAATCTTGTTTACCATGCTAAGAGGAGCAGGAAAACGCAAAAAATTTCAGAATTGCACCTTGCAATGCGGAGAAATTACTGTTTGTGCATTTACAATATTCATTGATTTTTGCCATTGAAAAACATCATGTTATTCATATACCAGAAATGATTGAAGCTACTGACTGAATGAAAGGAGCTGGCATCTCACTCTCTTTGAATCTTCTTTATCATGCTCAGAGGAGCAGGAAAAAGCAAAAAATTTCAGAATTGCACCTTGCAATGCGGAGAAATTACTCTGTGCATTTACAATATTCATTGATTTTTGCCATTGAAAAACGTCCAGAAATGATTGAAGCTACTGACTGAATGAAAGGAGCTGGCATCTCACTCTCTTTGAATCTTCTTTATCATGCTAAGAGGAGCAGGAAAAAGCAAAAAATTTCAGAATTGCACCTTGCAATGCGGAGAAATTACTGTTTGTGCATTTACAATATTCATTGATTTTTGCCATTGAAAAACGTCCAGAAATGATTGAAGCTACTGACTGAATGAAAGGAGCTGGCATCTCACTCTCTTTGAATCTTCTTTATCATGCTAAGAGGAGCAGGAAAAAGCAAAAAATTTCAGAATTGCACCTTGCAATGCGGAGAAATTACTGTTTGTGCATTTACAATATTCATTGATTTTTGCCATTGAAAAACGTCCAGAAATGATTGAAGCTACTGACTGAATGAAAGGAGCTGGCATCTCACTCTCTTTGAATCTTGTTTATCATGCTAAGAGGAGCAGGAAAACGCAAAAAATTTCAGAATTGCACCTTGCAATGCGGAGAAATTACTGTTTGTGCATTTACAATATTCATTGATTTTTGCCATTGAAAAACATCATGTTATTCATATACCAGAAATGATTGAAGCTACTGACTGAATGAAAGGAGCTGGCATCTCACTCTCTTTGAATCTTCTTTATCATGCTAAGAGGAGCAGGAAAAAGCAAAAAATTTCAGAATTGCACCTTGCAATGCGGAGAAATTACTCTTTGTGCATTTACAATATTCATTGATTTTTGCCATTGAAAAACGTCCAGAAATGATTGAAGCTACTGACTGAATGAAAGGAGCTGGCATCTCACTCTCTTTGAATCTTCTTTATCATGCTAAGAGGAGCAGGAAAAAGCAAAAAATTTCAGAATTGCACCTTGCAATGCGGAGAAATTACTGTTTGTGCATTTACAATATTCATTGATTTTTGCCATTGAAAAACGTCCAGAAATGATTGAAGCTACTGACTGAATGAAAGGAGCTGGCATCTCACTCTCTTTGAATCTTCTTTATCATGCTAAGAGGAGCAGGAAAAAGCAAAAAATTTCAGAATTGCACCTTGCAATGCGGAGAAATTACTGTTTGTGCATTTACAATATTCATTGATTTTTGCCATTGAAAAACGTCCAGAAATGATTGAAGCTACTGACTGAATGAAAGGAGCTGGCATCTCACTCTCTTTGAATCTTGTTTATCATGCTAAGAGGAGCAGGAAAACGCAAAAAATTTCAGAATTGCACCTTGCAATGCGGAGAAATTACTGTTTGTGCATTTACAATATTCATTGATTTTTGCCATTGAAAAACATCATGTTATTCATATACCAGAAATGATTGAAGCTACTGACTGAATGAAAGGAGCTGGCATCTCACTCTCTTTGAATCTTCTTTATCATGCTAAGAGGAGCAGGAAAAAGCAAAAAATTTCAGAATTGCACCTTGCAATGCGGAGAAATTACTGTTTGTGCATTTACAATATTCAATGATTTTTGCCATTGAAAAACGTCCAGAAATGATTGAAGCTACTGACTGAATGAAAGGAGCTGGCATCTCACTCTCTTTGAATCTTCTTTATCATGCTAAGAGGAGCAGGAAAAAGCAAAAAATTTCAGAATTGCACCTTGCAATGCGGAGAAATTACTGTTTGTGCATTTACAATATTCATTGATTTTTGCCATTGAAAAACATCATGTTATTCATATACCAGAAATGATTGAAGCTACTGACTGAATGAAAGGAGCTGGCATCTCACTCTCTTTGAATCTACTTTATCATGCTAAGAGGAGCAGGAAAAAGCAAAAAATTTCAGAATTGCACCTTGCAATGCGGAGAAATTACTGTTTGTGCATTTACAATATTCAATGATTTTTGCCATTGAAAAACGTCCAGAAATGATTGAAGCTACTGACTGAATGAAAGGAGCTGGCATCTCACTCTCTTTGAATCTTCTTTATCATGCTAAGAGGAGCAGGAAAAAGCAAAAAATTTCAGAATTGCACCTTGCAATGCGGAGAAATTACTGTTTGTGCATTTACAATATTCATTGATTTTTGCCATTGAAAAACATCATGTTATTCATATACCAGAAATGTTTGAAGCTACTGACTGAATGAAAGGAGCTGGCATCTCACTCTCTTTGAATCTTCTTTATCATGCTAAGAGGAGCAGGAAAAAGCAAAAAATTTCAGAATTGCACCTTGCAATGCGGAGAAATTACTCTTTGTGCATTTACAATATTCATTGATTTTTGCCATTGAAAAACGTCCAGAAATGATTGAAGCTACTGACTGAATGAAAGGAGCTGGCATCTCACTCTCTTTGAATCTTCTTTATCATGCTAAGAGGAGCAGGAAAAAGCAAAAAATTTCAGAATTGCACCTTGCAATGCGGAGAAATTACTGTTTGTGCATTTACAATATTCATTGATTTTTGCCATTGAAAAACGTCCAGAAATGATTGAAGCTACTGACTGAATGAAAGGAGCTGGCATCTCACTCTCTTTGAATCTTCTTTATCATGCTAAGAGGAGCAGGAAAAAGCAAAAAATTTCAGAATTGCACCTTGCAATGCGGAGAAATTACTGTTTGTGCATTTACAATATTCATTGATTTTTGCCATTGAAAAACGTCCAGAAATGATTGAAGCTACTGACTGAATGAAAGGAGCTGGCATCTCACTCTCTTTGAATCTTGTTTATCATGCTAAGAGGAGCAGGAAAACGCAAAAAATTTCAGAATTGCACCTTGCAATGCGGAGAAATTACTGTTTGTGCATTTACAATATTCATTGATTTTTGCCATTGAAAAACATCATGTTATTCATATACCAGAAATGATTGAAGCTACTGACTGAATGAAAGGAGCTGGCATCTCACTCTCTTTGAATCTTCTTTATCATGCTAAGAGGAGCAGGAAAAAGCAAAAAATTTCAGAATTGCACCTTGCAATGCGGAGAAATTACTCTTTGTGCATTTACAATATTCATTGATTTTTGCCATTGAAAAACGTCCAGAAATGATTGAAGCTACTGACTGAATGAAAGGAGCTGGCATCTCACTCTCTTTGAATCTTCTTTATCATGCTAAGAGGAGCAGGAAAAAGCAAAAAAATTTCAGAATTGCACCTTGCAATGCGGAGAAATTACTGTTTGTGCATTTTACAATATTCATTGATTTTTGCCATTGAAAACATCATGTTTATTCATATACCAGAAATGATTGAAGCTACTGACTGAATGAAAGGAGCTGGCATCTCACTCTCTTTGAATCTTCTTTATCATGCTAAGAGGAGCAGGAAAAAGCAAAAAATTTGAGAATTGCACCTTGCAATGC